>NC_135954.1:93888102-93975602 GCF_053455715.1 Rhinoraja longicauda
GAAGAGACGGAGAGGGAAGAGTGGAGAGGGAGACGGGAGGAGTGGAGGATGACGAGGGGGAGGAGAGGAGGGAGGGGGGAAGAGAGGAGAGGGAGGGGGGAAGAGATTGAGGGGGGGAAGAGATTGGGGGAGAGAGGGAGAGGGGAAGAGAGGGAGGGGAGAGAGGGGAAGAGCGAGAGGGGAAGAGGGGAGAGGGGGGAAGAGAGGGAGGGGGGAAGTAGGGAGGGGGAAGAGAGGGGGAGAGGAGAGAGAGGGGAGGGGAAGAGAGGGAGGGGAAGAGAGGGAGGGGGAAGGAGAGGGGAGGGGAAGAGAGGGAGGAAGAGAGGGAGGGGGGAAGAGGAGGGAGGGAAGAGAGGGAGGGGGAAGAGAGAGGTGAGGGGGAGGAGAGGAGGGAGGGTGGGGAAGTGAAGGAGAGGGAGGGGGAAGGGTAATGAGAGACAAAGGGGGAGGAAAGTAGAGAGAGCGAGTGAGGGAATGTGTCAATGAGGAAAGGGAAAAGAAGAGAGAGGGGAGAGACAGAGAGGGAGAGAGAGGGAGAGAGAGACACAGAGAGAGAGGAGAGGACGAGGAAAGGAAAACGGAGAGGTGAGGCAATGAGGAGAGAGCAAGAGCAGGTGGAGGTAGAAGGGGGAGCCGACAGAGAAGGTGGCGGGAGGGGAGGGGGTGGTAGGGGGAGGGGGAGGGGGAGGGGGGGGAGGGGAGGGGGAGGGGGAGGGGAGGGGGAGGGGGTTCAATGCCCCCGGCTTGTGTGTGGGCCGTCAGGCTGTCTGTGACCGCTGTCACCCCTTGGGGCCTCTCACCTTCATCGTCCAGCTCCAGCTTCTCCAGCATGCCTTCCGCCGAGCCCGAGCCCGAGCACGAGCACGAGCCCTGCACCTGGGGGCGGGAAGAGAGAGAGGAGACGAGCAGAGGAGAGAGAGAGCAGAGACGCGGGTTAGCACGCGTGATCTGCACGGGTCCGGCCCGCCCGGCCCTGTCTGAGAAACCGCCTGGGCGCCGAGAGCCGCCGCCCCTCCCCTGCCCACCCCTCTCCCCCTCCCCCTCCGCCCTCCCCTGCTCCACCCCTCTCCTCCCTCCCCCTCCCCTCCTGCCCCACCCCTCTCCCGCCTCCCCCTCCCCCTGCCCCACCCCTCTCCCCCTCCCCCTCCCCTGCCCCATCCCCTCTCCCCCCTCCCCCTCCCCTGCCCCACTCCCTCGCCCCCGCCCCCTCCCCCCTCCCCTGCTCCACCCCTCTCCCCCTCCCCTCCCCCCTCGCCCCTCCCCCCCCCCTCCCCCCCCCCTCCCCCCCCCCTCCCCTCCCCCTCCCCCTGCCCCAGCCCCTCTCTCAACTCAACCCCACCACTCACTCACGTCACCCACCCCTCTCTCACTCACCCCACCCCTCCTCTCACTCACACCACCACTCACTCACTCACACCCACCACTCACTCACTCACTCACTCACTCCCCTATCACTCACTAACCTCTCCTCTCTCTCACTCACTTCCCACCACTCACTCACTCACCCCACCCCTCTCTCACTCACCCCACCACTCACTCACTCACCCCACCACTCACTCACTCACTCACTCCCCCTATCACTCACTAACCTCTCCTCTCTCTCACTCACACCTCCCTCTCTATTCCCTCCTCTTTCTTCCCTTCCTCTCTTTCCCCTCTCCGCTCCCTCTTCTATCCCCCTCTATCCCCCCCTTTATCCCCCTCTAATTCCTCTATCCCCCTCTATTCCTCTATCCCCCTCTCTAATCCCCTATTCCCCTATCTCCTCTATCCCCCTCTATTCCTCTATCCCCTCTATTCTCCCCTATCCCCCTCTATTCCTCTATCCTCCACTATTCCTCTATCCTCCTCTATTCCTCTATTCCTCTATCCTCCTCTATCCCTCTCTATTCCTCTATCCCTCTCTATTCCTCTATCCCTCTCTATCCCTCTCTATTCCTCTATCCCCCTCTATTCCTCTATCCTCCTCTATCTCCTCTAACCCTCTCTAATTCCTCTATCCCCCTGTATTCCTTTATCCCTCTCTACTCCTCTATTCTCTATCTCCTCTATCCCCCTCTCCTCTATCCCTCTCTATTCCTCTATCTCCTCTATTCCTCTATCCTCCTCTATTCCTCTCTCCTCTATTCTCTATCCCTCTCTATTCCTCAATCCCTCTCTATTCCTCTATCCCTCTCTATTCCTCTATCTCCTCTATTCCTCTATCCCCTCTATTCCTCTATCCCCCCTATCCTCTATCCCTCTCTATCCTCTATCCCTCTATTCCTCTATCCCCCTCTATTCTCTATCCTCCTCTATTCCTCTATCCCTCTATTCCTCTCTTTCCTCTATCCCTCTCAATTCCTCTATCCCTCTCTATCCTCTATCCCCCCTATTCTCTATCTCCTCTATCCCCCTCTCTATTCCTCTATTCCTCTATCCCCCTCTATTCTTCTATCTCCTCTATTCCCCTCTCCTCTATCTCCTCTATTCCTCTATCCCCTCTCCTCTATCTCCTCTATTCTATCCCCCTCTATTCCTCTATATCCTCTATTCTATCCCCCTCTATCTCCTTTATTCCTCTATCCCCCTCTATTCCTCTATCCCCCTTTATTCCTCTATCCCCCTCTATTCCTCTATCCCCTTCTATTCTACCCCCTCTATCTCCTCTATTCTATCCCCCTCTATTCCTCTATCCCCCTCTATTCCTCTATCTCCTCTATTCCCCTATCCCCTCTATTCATCTATCTCCTCTGTCCCCCTCTATTCCTCTATCCCCCTCTATTCCTCTATCCCCCTCCTCCCCCCCCCCCCCCCCCCCCCCCCCCCCGGCCCCATTCACCGGGTCCGCTCGGCGCTCGATTGTCGCGGACTGCGCGGCGGGCGATGGTTCGATTGATCACTCACTCGCCACCTGCCGCCCTCCCTCATTCCATCCCTCCCAGGGACCGGCCCTGCCGCGCGGCGCCCCCCCCCCCCAACACCCCCCACATACACATCAAGCCCACACACCCCCAATATACACCCCCCCACACACACACACACACCGTGCAAATGCGGCTTCAGCAGCAGCCCGCTCTAAATGCACGTTTTTTAAAGATGTCGGCTTCATTTATGGATCTTTAAAACTTTGTACAAGCAAATTAGGAACAGAAATCGCGTGTACCAAACATCAACCGAATAAAAATATTTACAGAGTCCCGTTTGCTGCAGTCACGACGTGAGTGCGAGCCGTAATTCACCTGGATGCAGGGTGCAGGCAATGCACTGTGTGCACAGTCAATGTATTCACTGTCACTGGGTGCAGACAATGCAATGTACACACACTGCAATCCAAGCAGTTAAAATATTGCAGTCATTGCGCAGGCAATAGGGGACATGTCACCGGGTGCAGATATTGCAATGTGCACACATTTTTCAAAGCAGTTAATATTGCACAGCCAACGGGTAGGTGCATTAAAATGTGCATTCAAAGCAGATTAAGACAGCACAATGTCAGTGGGTGCAGCCAATGCAATATGCACATGACATTAAAAGCAGGTAATAAATACTGCACACTCACTAGGTGCAGACAATGCAATGTGTACAACCGGCATTCAAAGCAGACAGTAGTGCACATCATCACTAGGTACAGACAATGCAATGTGCACACTGCTTTTAAAGTAGTTAATATTGCACTGTCAACAGGTAGAGGCATTAAAATGCGTAGGAAATGGGGAATTGTTCAGACAATGTAATGTGTATACACTGCATTCAAACCAAACTGAAGGTAGACACAAATTGCTGGAGTAACTCAGCGAGACAGGCAGCATCTCTGGAGAGAAGGAATGCTATCTACCTCATTGGAAACCCTTGGACTATCTTTGGTCGGACTTTACTGGACTTTATCTTGCATTATTCACGTTATTCCCTTTATCGTCTATCTACACACTGTGGATGGCTCGATTGTAATCACATATTGTCTTTCCGCTGATTGGTTAGCATGCAACAAAAACTTCACTACCTCGGTACATGTGAGAATAAACTAAACTAAACTAAAGCAGTTAATATTGCACTGTCAACAGATAGAGGCATTAGATTGCACAGACAATAAGCTGCCACTGGCTGCAGATAATGCAAACTACACACTGCATTCAGAACAGGTAACACTGTCACTGGGTGCAGACAATGCAATGTGTACACACTGTATACGCACTGCTTGAAGAGCCGAATGGCCTCCTCCTGCACCTATTGTCTATTGTCTAAAGCAGCCAAAAGTGCACTCTCAACAGGTAGAGGCATTAGAATGCGCAGGGAATAGGTAGTCTGTCACTGAGTGCATTCACTGCAATGAGTTGATGCTACATTCAAAGCAGACATTACTGCCTGTCACTGGGTGCAGACATGATAATGTGCAGAATAGCATCCATAGAAACATAGAAAATAGGTGCAGGAGGAGGCCATTCCGCCCTTTGAGCCCACACCACCATTCATTGTGATCATGGCTGATCATCCACAATCAGTAACCTGTGCCCAACTTCTCCCCATATCCCTTGGTCCCACTAGCCCACAGAGCTCTATCTAACTCTCTCTTAAATTCATCCAGTGATTTGGTCTCCACTGCCCTCTGTGGCAGAAAATTCCACAAATTCACAACTCTCTGAGTGAAAAAGTTCCTCTCACCTCAGTTTTAAATGGCCTCCTCTTTATTCTAAGACTGTGGCCCCTGGTTCGGGACTCCCCCAACATCGGGAACATTTTTCCTGCATCTAACTTGTCCAGTCCTTTTATAATTTTGTATGTCTCTATAAGATCCCCTCTTATCCTTCTAAACTCCAGTGAATACAAGCCTAGTCCTTTCAATCTTTCCTCATATGACAGTCCCGCCATCCCAGGGATCAAACTCGTGAACCTACGCTGCACTGCCTCAATTACAAGGATGTCCTTCCTCAAATTAGGAGACCAAAACTGTACATAATACTCCAGATGTGGTCTTACCAGGGCCCTATGCAACTGCAGAAGAACCTCTTTACTCCTAAACTGAAATCCTCTCCTTATGAAGGCCAACATGCCATTAGCTTTCTTCACTGCCTGCTGTGCCTGCACGCCAACTTTCAGTGACTGGTGTACAAGGACACCCAGGTCTCGCTGCACTTCTCACTTACCTAACCTAACACTATTGAGATAATAATCTGCCTCCTTGTTTTTGCCGCCAAAGTGGATAACCTCACATTTATCTCCATTATACTGCATCTGCCATGCATCAGCCATGCATCAGCCCACTCACTCAATCTGTCCAGGTCACCCTGCAACCTCTGAAGAAAAGGAATAGGTGACGTTTGGGTCGAGGCACTTCTTCAGAAGTCTGAAGAAGGATCTCGACCCGAAACGTCACCCATTCCTTTCCTCCAGAGATGCTGCCTGGCCCGCCGAGTTAATCCAGCTTTTTGTGCCTATTCCTGTAAAAATGGAACTGCAGCAAATCCATGCAATTAGAATGCACCACATTAAATGCAGAAATATGTCTGTCAGTGCATGATCTGCACAATAGAGATATTACTGTAGTGATACTTGGTGCGGACATTGCAATGTGCACACACTGCATAGAGTGCAGATAGATAGTTTACAGATAATACGGTACTGCCGCCACATGTATGCACTGCATTCAAAGCAGACAATATTGCACTGTCAACAGGTAGAGGTATTAGAATGTGCAGGCAACAGGGAATCTGTCACCGGGTGCATACATTGCAATGTGTACACACTGCATATAATGCAGATAATACTGCACTGCCTGTTGATAATGCCTCTACCTGTTGACAGTGGAATATTAACTAATTTGAATGCAAATACTGCACCGGGTATGCACATTGCAATATGTACACACTGCAAGTAACTCAAATAATACAGCACACTGCAAGATGTACAAACTGCATTTAGAGCAGATAATTGTGAGCTATCAATGGTGCACAATGTGCAGACGTGGCATTGAGTAGAGATATAAATGCATTGCCTCTGGGAGCAGCCATTGCAATGTGTACAGACTGCATATAAAGCAGATAATTGTGCACTATCAACAGACACATTGGTGATATTAATGAAGTGTATTCCAATTGCATTGATTAGATGCAGTTAACCTGTCACCGGGTGTAGACAATGCAATATGTACTCACCATTCAAAAAATAACATTGTGCTTGGTACAGCCCTTGGAATGTGCAGATGTGACATGCAATAGAGATATTACTACACTGTCACCCTGTGTAAAAATTCCATGCTGTATACAATGAGATAACATTGTACTGACACCACAGGCAGACATTCCAATGTGCAAACATGGTATCCAACATAGATAAACCCGTAAAATAGACACTAAAAGCTGGAGTAACTAATCAGGTTTGGCAACGTCTCTGAAGAAAAGGAATAGGTGACGTTTGGGTCGAGGCACTTCTTCAGAAGTCTGAAGAAGGATCTCGACCCGAAATGTCACCTATTCCTTTCCTCCAGAGATGCTGCCTGACCCGCCGAGTTAATCCAGCACTTTGTGCCAATTCCTGTAAAAATGGAACTGCAGCCAATCCATGCAATTAGAATGCACCACATTAAATGCAGAAATATGAGCTCCAGAAACTCTTGATGTATGCCTGAATCGACATTATAATTCAAATAAATTAATATCCTTTATTTATAATACTCTCCTAGATACTGACATTCCGTCATCAGAATCATATAGACGAGCATGGGAGGACGAATTGAACCAACTCATAATGCAAGATATATGGGATGAAAGTTTACAACATATACACCAATGTTCATTAAATACTAGACATTCCTTAATACAATTTAAAATAATACATAAATTACATTATTCGAAGACGAAATTAAATAGGATTTTTCCTAGTATCTCTCCTATTTGTGATAAATGTCAATTTCAAGAAGCTAATTTAACTCATATTTTCGTAACTTGCATAAAAATGCAAAATTTCTGGTTGGATATTTTTTAAATAGTTTCTAAAGTTATCAACAAGCAATTGGATATGGATCCAAAATTAATTATATTAGGATTATCAGAACATACTACAAACTTTACAACAAGTCAGGTACATTTTCTTGATTACAGTTTAATAACTGCGAAAAAATTAATACTTAAATTTTGGAAAAAAACAATAACCCCCACAATTAAAATGTGGACTACGGAAATGACAGAGACCCTGCATTTGGAAAAAATAAGATTTGCCTTAATTGACAAACCTGATTTATTTTTTAAAATATGGTCTCCATTTATTGAATTTTTAGAAAAGTAAATGGGTTTGACACAGGACTAAAATAAAAAAATTTAATTAAAAGTTGAAACTTGAGTTTAGGGTTGGATGTACAACTGTGGTTATTGTCTCCCGGATCTACCCCCTTTAATTTTTATAGTTATACCTTTAAAAAAAAAAAATTTATTCTCTCTTCCTAATAGTTTATAGTTTTTTTTTCTTTTCTTTATTTTTTATTTTCTCTCTTTAAAAATTAAACAATTGAAGCTATGTAAGAACTTTGTAACAAATTTGTCTTTTATTTCTATCTGTACATATGCTTTTCAAAAATAAAAATATATAAAAATAAAAAAAAGAAATATGTCTGTCAGTGCATGATCCGCGCATTGGAAGATATAAGTTTATGTAGCAGATTTAGTATGCAATCAAGCCATCCACAGTGTACAAATACAGGATAAGGATATAATGTTGAGTGTAAGATAGAATCCAATAAAGGACGATTTAAAGATAGTCCAAGGGTCTCCAATGAGGTAGATGGGAGGTCAAGACCACTCTCTAGCTGGTGAGAGGACGATTCAGTTGCCTGATAACAACTGTGAAGAAACTGTCCCTGAATCTAGAGATGAGCATTTTCACACTTTTGTACATCTTGCCTGATGGGAGAGGGGAGAAGAGGGAGTAACTGGGGGTGACTGGTCCTTGATTATGCTGGCAGACTTGCCAAGGTGGCATGAAGTGCAGATGGTCAATGGAAGGGTGCTTAGTTTGGGTGATAGATAATACTGTCCTTTTCATAACATATTAAACCTATCGGCTGTCATATTGGTGCACAGGTTTGGTGAAGTGTAAGAATCCAATATCAAGTCCTGGTGGCTGGAAGGAGCCCAGAGGAAAAATGCGGCATTGGTCCTTGAGCTTATGATGGGTTACATTCTAACTGTATTGTTGGACATTCATGAGGCACTGTGGACTATCAGTATCAGCAGAAATGCACAGGGCCACAATCTAACCTCATGGCTCACCATCAAGACCTGTCCTGTCAACGGAGGTCTCGAGGCCCCCTTCCGCGGGTGGACAAAGAAGGGAAGAGATTGAACTTTTTTTCGCCTTCCATCACAGTGAAGAATGAGGAGGAGTCACTGTGGTGGATGTTCATGTGAAAATGTATTTAGCGTGGAAACAGGCCGACTGAGTCCACATCAATCAGCGATCACCCCGTACACCAGCACCAGCCCACACTCCAGGGACAATACACAACTTTCAGAATCCAATTAACCTACAAACCCGCACATCTTAGTGTTGTGAGAGGAAACAGGAACACCTGGAGAAAACCAACCCATGCAGGTCACGGGGAGAACGTACAAATTTCGTAGAAATTTGAGGTCAGGATAAACCCGGGTCTCTGGCGCTGTAAGGCAGCAACTGCTGAGTATTTCCAGTATTTGCTGTTTTGTTTGGATTCCCAGAATCTGTTTTTTTTTTTGGTGTCCTTGCCTCCGGTGGGAATAGGCAAGTTTATTTTGGCTACAACTTGTAGACTTGGATATAATCACTCTATTCTTTTTTTTCATATTTCAGATATTTCAGATTCAGCGCGGAAACAGGCCTTTTCGGCCCACCAAGTCCGCGCCGCCCAGCGATCCCCGCACATTACTATAAGAGCAATGCATTTCACTCACGTAGTGACATGAAAGTCGATTGGATTAGGTCAAGGTTTATTATTGTCACGTGCAACGAGGTCCAAGCTTCTGTACCTTTTGCCCAACTGCAGCCAGAAAAAGAAGGATAGACCGGGGTGGAACAAGTCTTTGATTCGATTATGAAATTAGATCTACAGCCCATAGATAGAGGGCCAAAGCTCCTGTTTCCACACTTAAATAACTCCATATAAGATCATAAGACATCGGAGCAGAATTAGGCCATTCAGCCCATCGTTTACTCTGCCATTCAATCATGGCAGATCTATTTTTCCCTCTCAACTCCATTCTTCTGCCTTCTCCCTGTAATCTTTGACGTTCTTACTAATCAAGAAACAATCAATTTCTGCTTTAAAAATACCCCATGACGGCCTCCACAGACATCTATGGCAATTAATTGCACCGATTCACTACGTTCTGGCTAAAGAAATTCGTTCTCATTTCCATTCTAAAGCTACGTCCTTTTATTCTGAGGCTGTTCCCTCTGGTTCTAGGCGCTCCCATTACTGAAAATATCTTTTCCAAATCTACTGTATCCAGACCTTTCAATATTACGATACCTGGAATAATCTCCAGTTACATTCTCCTCTGTACCTGGAATGCCGTTTTAATTGCTTTACTCAATTTCCTATTAAACCGATGCAGGATTTGATTACTGGGTTTAATAAATAAATAAATACACTGCGTAGATAAAGAGTGTTCCTTGCATTTCTCTGACACATAAACACAGCATTAGCCCTACAGTCAGAGCTAGATAAGAGTGTGCTGATTAATCTAACTGGAGAGTGTGAACTGAAGGACGATAAGTACACACAATGCATTTCACACAAGGCATTCTGTAATAGTCGCCAGCTCAATGTGGATCAGCACCATTTATACAAAAACCTCATTCCACATTTCCAGTAAAGGGCCTTTCCCACTGAGCCGATTTTTTAGGCGTCTGCCGGCGACTGTCAAAGTCATAGCAGATCGGCAAAATTTTATTTTACCCTACGACAATGACCACGACAATGCCGAGTCAGTTCGAGATTACACCGTCTTCGGAAACATCGCGAAATTCCCACGCTTATCAATGCTTTTCCGGCGTCCTAATTTTCGCTGAAATCACTGACAAGTCTGTAATTACTTGAGAGTTTTGAAATATAACATCTTGCCCGGGTTACTTGAAAACCAAACTTCACGATAAGAAGGCATAAACTGGATTGACTTCCAGTTAATTAATAGCAGTATTAAGAAATTTAATTTTAAACGTGGTTAAATGGATTTTTGTGCGGAGTGTGGGCATTCTTTGAAAATGTACGGGAGATGCATATCTGGTTTCTGGGTTTCATATCTGGGTTGAGAGCCTACTTTAAATGTAATCGCTGATGGCCATAAACATCGCAAAAATTCCCACGCTTACCTGACTGTCAAACTGTCGCCTCCAATCTACCTGCCAAATGTCCTGACAGTAAATAAATTGGTTAGACACAAGTATTTTATGGTATCATCAAATGACTTTATTTAATTTAATATTACGTACTTCTAAATGCATCTAAGACAACCTAGCAAATGTGGGGACAGCATGCGACAGCGCCCGCAATAAGCAACGATACCTGGCGACAAGCCAGCTGTCGCCGAGAAATTTCAATCCGGTTGATTTCTCAGCGATGCGCCGAGATCCACTACGATTCTTGGAAGACTCCTCACAATCATGCCCGCGACACCCCGGTGAACTGTCGGCGACAGCCTAGTCGCCGGCAGTCGCCTTAAAATCGCCTAAGTGGGTCAGGCCCATTCAGAGCTGTGATCAAGCAAGTACATATATTTTAAAAATGGGGTACAGTTTCCCCAAGCAAGATAACCTGAAAAACAGTAGAGTTATTCCACCGTGCCACACATGCAATACGATGACATCACAAATGGTCCTGCACTCAATATTAAAGGTCCCCTTGCTCAGAAGGGCATCTTTTCTAATTTATTGTATATGTTTTAAAGTATATGCAACATTTCACTGATAGGATACTCAACAGGTCAGACCATAAGGCATCGGAGCAGAATTAGGCCTTTCGGCCCATTGAGTGTCCTCCACATTCAATCATGGTTGATCTATATTTCCCTCTCAACCTTATTCTCCTGCCTTCTCTATGTAACCTTTGATGTCCTAACTTCCAATCTCTGCTTTAAAAATACCCAGTGCCTTGGCCTTCACTGCCGTTTGTGGCAATGAACCATTCTATCAACAACTAGAGAGTGGTCCTGACCTACCATCTACCTCATTGGAGACCCTCAGACTATCTTTAATCGGACTTTACTGGACTTTACCTTGCATTAAACGTTATTTCCTTTATCCTGTATCTACATACTGTGGATGGCTCGATTATAATCATGTATAGTCTTTCCGCTGACTTTACAGCACCCAAACAAAAAAAATGTCACTGTAACTTGATACACATGACAACAATAAACTAAACTAGTTAACAAAAATCCTCATCTCCATTCTAAAGGTACATCCTTTTATTCTCAGGCTGTGCCCTCTTGTTCTAGACTCTCCCATTACTGGAAAGATCCTTTCTACATCCACTCTATCTAGGCCTTTCATTATCTGTGAGGTTTCAATGAGATCCTCTTCATCCTTCTAAACTCCAGAATTAATTCAATCATCCCTGGGATCATTCTCGTAGTCGGGATCTGTGGGAAGAGAAACAGCTAATGTTTCAGGTCAAAGACTGCCTTATGAAACATTTGCTCTGTCTGCCCTCCTTCAGGTGCAGTCTGACATGCTGAGTATCCCCAGCATTTCTTTTTAGATTTCCAGAATTTGCTTTTTATTTTTTAACTTTTATCAAGCAACTGAACCATCCTATCAACAGCTAGAGAGGTCCAGAGCTACAATCTACCTCATTGGAGACACTCGGGCTATCTTTAAACGTAATTCACCGGACTTTATCTTGCACAAAACATTATTCCCTTTATCATGTATCTTTACACTGTGGGTGGCTCGATTGTAATCATGTATAGATTTTCTGCTGACTGCATAGCACACAACAAAAGCTTTTCACTGTAGCTCAGTCTGAAGAAGGGTCTCGACCCAAAATGTCACCCATTCCTTCTCTCCTGAGATGCTGCCTGACCTGCTGAGTTACTCCAGCATTTTGTGAATAAACACCTTCGATTTGTACCAGCATCTGCAGTTATTTTCTTACATTTCACTGTGACAATAAGCTAAACTAAACTAACAACCAAAAAATACCTCTGATTGCAATAAGCAGTCTTTTAACAAGTGATGGAAGTAACTACTGCATCCTTTGTCATTATCTGTGCACTGTGGATAGATAGCTTGATGTAATATTCATTTATAGTCTTTCATTTATAAACAAAAGATTTTCACTCTATCCCAGTATAGGTAACAATTAATTAACTAAACTAAAACTTGCAGACTTACTGTTTCGGATATCACACCACACGAGTAATTCATTTACACTCAAGTAATTAAATGCATGCAGATTGAATTTAAAGTTACAGCCCAAAGCCACCAAAACGCAGGACAAATCTGGAGTATTGTGTACAGTTTTGGTCTCCTAATTTGAGGAAGGACATCCTTGTAATTGAGGCAGTGCAGCGTAGGTTCACGAGATTGATCCCTGGGATGGCAGGACTGACATATGAGGAAAGATTGAAAAGACTAGACTGGAGTTTAGAAGGATGAGAGGGGATCTTATAGAGACATATAAAATTATAAAAGGACTGGACAAGCTAGATGCAGGAAAAATGTTCCCAATGTTGGGCGAGTCCAGAACCAGGGGCCACAGTCTTAGAATAAAGGGGAGGCCATTTAAAACTGAGGTGAGAAAAAACTTTTCCACCCAGAGAGTTGTGAATTTGTGGAATTCTCTGCCACAGAGTGCAGTGGAAGCCAAATCACTGGATGGATTTAAGAGAGAGTTAGATAGAGCTCTAGGGGCTAGTGGAATCAAGGGATATGGGGAGAAGGCAGGCACGGGTTATTGATTGGGGACGATCAGCCATGATCACAATGAATGGCGGTGCATGCTTGAAGGGCCGAATTGGCTCCTCCTGCACCTATTTTCTATGTTTCTATGTCTATGTTTCTAAATGATGGCAGCTCCCTGCAGGAGACATCAACAGAGGCAGTGCAGAGACATTGCTCACATCCATTTTCTAAGCCTCAAGAAGAAACATGTGCCAGTCAATCTTAAATGATTAACATTTCATTGCACCAGTGAAGGGAGGTGAGCACTTGATAACCCCAATGATCTACTGGCATCTACACGCCTAGTTTTTGCTGTCTTATAGTTTAACTGTGTAAAGGCATTTTAGATTCTCACTAGACCAAGTGGACCCGTTGGGCCCAAACCTCTCCTACATTGGTGCAGCACCTTCTCCTCCCCCCTTCCCCCCTTCCCCCTCCCCTCTCCCCCTCCACCCCTTCCCCTCCCCCCTTCCCCTCCCCCCCACTCCATCCCACTAATCCTCCCTCCTTCCCCCGTCCCTCCCTCCCTCCCTCCCTCCCTCCCTAGGAGATAGATTAAAACTTTAAAATGTGAATAACTTAAAAAATATAACTCAGATTTCAATGAAACTTCTTCCATTAGCACCAAAGGGGCAACGGTGAGTAAGATGAGCCTAAAATTGTCGCGCTATCGTGTACCGTTTTGGCTGTAGTTCAGGAACAAACAAACAAACAAATGAGAGTTTTAGTATATAGATGTGGCATTGGGTTTCTTGGTTAAACATGTCGGTTGTGTGTTTGTTAACATGTGGATAGCTTATTATTGAATATGAAGTTAGTTATTGTCCTGCAGCATAAGTGTGTATCGGTAGTTTAGATACCACTTTGGCATGGGGCTTGATTTTCTTGGTTGAGCCCTTATCCTGGTGTTACATATGGTTGTTAAAGTACTTTGTGTTTTAACATTAATTCAGAGAAAACTATTCTGTTATTGCTAAAAATGTAATTCCTCATGTTAAATTGCAGTTGGAGCAAATGCCTGTTCTAAATTGAAACAGCATCATGAAGTTATTCAGAACTGACAAAAACGAGGATGAAAATAAATAAAAATTGGATCCACTGGGGTTACACTTCAAAAAACAATTTCTATTTACTCAACCAAGAGGGAGGGCGAAGGTTTCAAGGAGATTTATGAGACAGATTTTTTAAACACAGAGGGTGGTTGGCGCCTGGAATGTGCAGCAGAGTAAGCGGCAGAAGCAGATAAGATAGCAATGTTTCCAAAGCATTTAGACAGGCAGGGAATAGAGTGATATGGACCATGTGCGGGCAGATGGCATTAGATAGATTGGCATCATGGTCATGGAGTCATAGAATTTAAGACTACCGTTACTATCAACTTGAAAACCTTCGAGTGAAACAAACAATTTTATGGGCAGCACCTTGGCACAGCAACAAAGTTGCTGCTTTGCAGCGCCAGAGACCCGGGTTCGATCCTAACTATGGGTGCTGACTGTACAGAGTTTGTATGTTCTCTCTGTGACTGCGTGTGTTTTCCCTGGGTGCCCTAGTTTCTTTCCACACTCCAAAGACATATAGGTTTGTAGGTTAATTGGCTTTGGTAAAAACTGTAAATTGTTCCTAGTGTGTATGATAGTGCTAGTGTACGGGGATCGCTAGTTGGCGTAATGTCGCTGGGCTGAAGGGCCTGTTTCCGCGCTGTCGCTCCAAAAGAATAGGCTGTAAAGCACGGAGGCAGGTCTTTTGGCCCAACCCGTCCATGCTGACGGCATTCTGAGTTGGTTCAATTTGCCTGCATTTGGCCCAGAGCTTTCTCAACCCTCCTATCCATATAACTGTCTAAAAGTCTCTTAAAAGTCACCATATCTCCTTTTATAGCTCACTCTGTGAGCTCTGTTATTCTGTGTGTGTGTGTGCTCTATCCTCTGCAATCTCAGCATGTTTTGACACCCAGGCAATTTGCAGTTTTAGACCTATAACAGTCCCTGAGCTACTGAAATAATTCCTTCTCTGCAACATTATGGATCACAGGCTCATCCTCCTGCCCAGACATCCATCCCCAGCTGGATATGCTGAGCACACCATTTAAAGGCAGCATCTTGTTGTTCTCTACCTCCAATACTAATTTCCATTGACAACCATTATTACATAGTGCACTCAGGGTTACCAACTGGGAATGAATTTCTGAGAACATAACCTTTAATTATTTATAAAATACCTTCCAAATTTTAATAAAATATTTTATTGACTTTGTATCACAGATAATTATGGCAAAAAAAAAATCCAGATTCAAAATGGTAAAAAAACTCAGAGATTTCTTAACAAAATTGTTTGTTTCACTCAAAGGTTTTCAGGTTGATAGCAAACGTCACCTAGTCCTTTTCTTCTGAGATGCTGTCTGCCCGCTGAGTTATTCCAGCATTTTGTGTCCATCTATGGTAGTCTTAAGATCGTAGAACTGTGCAGCACAGGAACAGACCCTTCGGCTTAGATTGTCCATGCTGAACATGATACGAAGTTAAACTAATCTCTGCCTGTGTGTGATCCATTTCCTTCCATTCCCTGTATATACACGTGCCTATCCAAAAGCCCCTGAAAAACCAGTAACGTATATCTGCCTCCACCACCACCCCTGGCAGTGTGTTCCAGGTACTGTGTACAAAAAAAAGCCCAGCACATCACCTTTAAACTCACCTTAAAGCTATGGCCTCAAGTATTTGACATTTCCTCACTGGGAAAAATTCTGACTGTCTACCTATCTATGCCTCTCATAATTGTATATACCTCTATCAGGTCTTCCCTTAACCTCCAGCGTTCCAGAGAAAACAATCCAAGTTTGTCCATCCTCTTCTTAGAGCCGATACCCTCTAATCCAGGCAGCAATCTGATAAACCTCTTCTGCACCCTCTCCAAAAACTTCCACATCCTTCCTGTAAGAAATCTTTTGCGAAGAAATCCCACTGCTGTAATTATACAGACAATCTATCGGTATAAACTCTTAAACACCAGTCACATTTCCAAGTACGTGTCGTGGAACAAGAGGATTAAACCTAATGTTATGGCCTTTAGTTAACTGCACATGATTCTCTGGTTTCTAGCACCATGCTGATTATGGCAGCTTGCACATCACCAGCTAAGAATTGCTTTGGCAACTCCTGCAGTTGTGGAGAGTGCAAGCCTTGTCTTGAATGAACACTGAAGGCGTAAAAGCATAAAGACACAAGCAAGAGTTCATAGGTTATAGGAGCAGAATTAGGCCATTCGGCCCATCGTCTTCTCTGCCCTTCAATCATGGCTGATCCATCTTCCCCTGTCAACCCCATTCACCTGCCTTCTCCCCATAACCTCAGAAACCCATACTAATCAAGAATCTATCAATCTCCACCTTAAAAATATCCATTGAATTGCCCTCCACAGCTTTATGTGGGGCAGTGAGTTCCATAGATTTACAACCCACTGACTCAAGAAATGCTTTCTCATCTCCTTTCTAATGGTAAGTACTTTTATTCTGAGGATTTTATTCTATGGCCTCTGGTCTTAGACTCTCCCACTAGTGGAAACATCCTCTCCATATTCACTCTATCCAGGCCTTTCACAACTTGGTAAGTTTCAATGAGGTCCCCCCTCATCTTTCTAATCTCCAACGAGTACAGGCCCGGAGCAGCCTGAACTACACCTCAATCCAGTTTTGGGATTACAGTTCAACTTGAATGGCAGGAGTATGCCCTTAATTCAACTCCATCAATCGAGAAGATTATGGCCACTCTGACTGTAACTGCAATTTCACACTCCTGTCTTCCTCCAATAACCTTCACCCCTTGGCATGTCAAGAAATCTACCCGCCTCTGTCATAAAATGATTCCAGACTCTGCTTCTAAAAAAGGACACAAAGTGCTGGAGGAACTCAGCAGGTCAGTCAGCATCTCTGGGGAACATAGATAGGTGACAATAGACAATAGACAATAGACAATAGGTGCAGGAGTAGGCCATTCAGCCCTTCGAGCCAGCACCGCCATTCAATGCGATCATGGCTGATCACTATCAATCAGTACCCCGTTCCTGCCTTCTCCCCATACCCCCTCACTCCGCTATCCTTAAGAGCTCTATCCAGCTCTCTCTTGAAAGCATCCAACGAACTGGCCTCCACTGCCTTCTGAGGCAGAGAATTCCACACCTTCACCACCCTCTGACTGAAAAAGTTCTTCCTCATCTCCGTTCTAAATGGCCTACCCCTTATTCTCAAACTGTGGCCCCTTGTTCTGGACTCCCCCAACATTGGGAACATGTTATCTGCCTCTAATGTGTCCAATCCCCTAATTATCTTATATGTTTCAATAAGATCCCCCCTCATCCTTCTAAATTCCAGTGTATACAAGCCCAATCGCTCCAGCCTTTCAACATACGACAGTCCCGCCATTCCGGGAATTAATCTAGTGAACCTACGCTGCACGCCCTCCATAGCAAGAATATCCTTCCTCAAATTTGGAGACCAAAACTGCACACAGTACTCCAGGTGCGGTCTCACCAGGGCCCGGTACAACTGTAGAAGGACCTCTTTGCTCCTATACTCAACTCCTCTTGTTACGAAGGCCAACATTCCATTGGCTTTCTTCACTGCCTGCTGAACCTGCATGCTTCCTTTCATTGACTGATGCACTAGGACACCCAGATCTCGTTGAACTCCCCCTCCTCCTAACTTGACACCATTCAGATAATAATCTGCCTTTCTATTCTTACTTCCAAAGTGAATAACCTCACACTTATCTACATTAAACTGCATCTGCCATGTATCCGCCCACTCACACAACCTGTCCAGGTCACCCTGCAGCCTTATTGCATCTTCCTCACAATTCACACTACCCCCCAACTTAGTATCATCTGCAAATTTGCTAATGGTACTTTTAATCCCTTCGTCTAAGTCATTAATGTATATCGTAAATAGCTGGGGTCCCAGCACCGAACCTTGCGGTACCCCACTGGTCACTGCCTGCCATTCCGAAAGGGACCCATTTATCCCCACTCTTTGCTTTCTGTCTGTTAACCAATTTTCTATCCATGTCAGTACCCTACCCCCAATACCATGTGCCCTAATTTTGCCCACTAATCTCCTATGTGGGACCTTGTCGAAGGCTTTCTGAAAGTCGAGGTACACCACATCCACTGACTCTCCCTTGTCAATTTTCCTAGTTACATCCTCAAAAAATTCCAGTAGATTTGTCAAGCATGATTTCCCCTTCGTAAATCCATGCTGACTCGGAACGATCCCGTTACTGCTATCCAAATGCTCAGCAATTTCGTCTTTTATAATTGACTCCAGCATTTTCCCCACCACTGATGTCAGACTAACTGGTCTATAATTACCCGTTTTCTCTCTCCCTCCTTTCTTAAAAAGTGGGATAACATTTGCTATTCTCCAATCCACAGGAACTGATCCTGAATCTATAGAACATTGAAAAATGATCTCCAATGCTTCCACTATTTCTAGAGCCACCTCCTTAAGTACTCTGGGATGCAGACCATCAGGCCCTGGGGATTTATCAGCCTTCAGTCCCATCAGTCTACCCAAAACCATTTCCTGCCTAACGTGGATTTCCTTCAGTTCCTCCATCACCCTAGGTTCTCCAGCCCCTAGAACATTTGGGAGATTGTGTGTATCTTCCTCAGTGAAGACAGATCCAAAGTAACAGTTTAACTCGTCTGCCATTTCTTTGTTCCCCATAATAAATCCCCCTGCTTCTGTCTTCAAGGGACCCACATTTGCCTTGACTATTTTTTTCCTCTTCACGTACCTAAAAAAACTTTTGCTATCCTCCTTTATATTATTGGCTAGTTTACCCTCGTACCTCATCTTTTCTCCTCGTATTGCCTTTTTAGTTAACTTTTGTTGCTCTTTAAAAGAGTCCCAATCCTCTGTCTTCCCACTCTTCTTTGCTATGTTATACTTCCTCTCCTTAATTTTTATGCTGTCCCTGACTTCCCTTGTCAGCCACAGGTGTCTCTTACTCCCCTTAGAGTCTTTCCACCTCTTTGGAATAAATTGATCCTGCAACCTCTGCATTATTCCCAGGAATACCTGCCATTGCTGTTCTACCGTCTTCCCTGCTAGGGCCTCCTTCCAATCAATTTTGGCCAGCTCCCGCCTCATGCCTCTGTAATCCCCTTTGCTATACTGTAATACCGACACTTCCGATTTTCCCTTCTGCCTTTCCATTTGCAGAGTAAAACTTATCATGTTGTGATCACTGCCTCCTAATGGCTCTTTTACCTCTAGTCCCCTTATCAGATCAGGATCATTACACAACACTAAATCCAGAATTGCCTTCTCCCTGGTAGGCTCCAGTACAAGCTGTTCTAAGAATCCTTTTGGGTCAAGGCCCTTCTCCGGACTTTACTTCCAATACCCTTGAGAGCGGGAGTTGCAAAGACTCACAATCTAGTTAGAGAAACATATCATCGTGAGTCTGCCACTTCCACCCTGGCCACACTCTCATTTCACATCTGCGATCGGGTGGAATGCATAGGAGCCTGAAAACTGCAACGTGCAGGTTCAGGAACAGCTCCATCCCAACAACCATTAGGCTATTGAACATTCCAGACTCCAACTAAACTCCAAACTACGGACAGTCTGGGTTGCACTTGGTACTTTGGGCTTTGTCTTGTTTTTGCACTATATTGGGTTTTTTATTTATTGAACTTATTTTGTTTGTTTATTATATTATCTCTCGAGTAACGTGTTTACAAACCCGTTGTGTTGCTGCTGCAAGGAAGAATCCCATTGTTCTGTTCTGGTAGATGTGCCAATAAAACACTCTTGACTCTCCTCTATTCCAGCTATCAGTCTCGTAAAACGTCTCTTTACTACTTCCAACACATTTCCACAATGTTGTGGCAAAAACCTATGTCCTATGCAATTGTTAGCTTTCCAAATTATTTACTTTACCTACATATTAGCCATTTGCAAACCATGCACTCAGAGACCCAGTTCCCTCTTCACCTCAAGCTTCTAAAAACACTCACCATTTGGATAATATAATTCAGTTTTATTTTTTGTGCCCTAAAATGGGCAATTTCACATTTTCCCACTATATTTGCCAAATCTGTGTGATTTCAACCTAGGGTTGCCAACTTCCTCACTCCCAAATAGGGGACAAGGTAACGTCACCGCCCCTTGCCCCACGTGACCTCACCCAGCTAGCGGCCACTTGCTCCCGCTCCATCAATGGCGGCTGCCCGGGCTGGGAGGTGGGTTGCTAAGCAACCTCCATTCGGCGGCACCCAGGCCTCCAGGCCTACACTGTCCGGAGCTAAAATGTCGGAAACTTAGAGTGTTGGGACCTAAACTGTCGGGACCTACAACGTCGGGGCCTACAGCGTCCGGGCCTACAGTGCCCCCCGGGCCTAATACGGGACAAGGGCGGTCCCGTACGGGACAAAACAATTTAGCCCAAAATACGGGATGTCCCAGCTAATACGGGACAGTTGGCAACCCTATTTCAATCTAATGTTGACTAGAGGGCAGAGCTTTAGGGCGAGAGGGGCAAAGTTTAAAGGAGATGAATAGGGCAAATATTTATTACTTAGAGGGTGGAGAATGTTTGGAACACACTGCCGGGGCTGGTGATGGAAGCCGAAATGATAGCGGCATTTAGGAGGCTTTTAGTTAGGCACATGGATATGCAGGAAATGGAGGGATATGGATCATATGCAGGCAGATCAGATTAGTTTATCTTGATATCACATTTAGCACAGACATTGTGGGCAAAAAGGCCTATTTCTGTGCTCTACAGTTCTATGTTCTATATCCCTTTTCTGAAATTTAAAACATGCTTTTCTTTACAGTTTTTCAATACTGACAAAGGGTCCTTGACCCAACAGGACGACTGCTTCTCTCTCCTTTCATGCTGCTTGATCTCCTGAGATCAATTTCTGACAGGTGTGAGTGAGGAGAGGGGAGGTGAGAGAATGACTGAGGTGTGAGTAGTCCTTGACTATGTTAGATGCTTTCCCAAGGCGTGTAGATGGAGTTAATGGGAAGAGGATGGTTTGCTTGTTGTACAGAGTGGGCATAGAAACATAGAAACATAGAAAATAGGTGCAGGAGTAGGCCATTCGGCCCTTCGAGCCTGCACCGCCATTCAATATGATCATGGCTGATCATCCAGCTCAGTAACCTGAACCTGCAGACTTCAGTTCTCTCCTGCTTTGAGCAACTCACTATATGTGTGGAGACTCGACATGATCTATATCTGCTCATCAATCGAGTTCACAGATGTTTACATTTTTTCTCTACAGAGATCAAGATAATTTCTTAACGGTTTTACTTAACGTGTGCACGCATTTCCTTTTCAAGGCTCTTGGAAATATCAGGAACTTCAAGACTTGGGGTTGCAATTACCCTGTCTTTGATGTGAGATGCAGCACAGGGTCGTAATTATAGTTCAATCTTCAGGATTTGCAGTTTTTATTCTCCAAGAAGTTAATCGCTGTGTAGCCCCCTTCAAGTCATAGAGTCATACAGTGTGGAAACAGGCCCTTCGGCCCAACTTGCCTACACTGACCAACATGTCCCATCTACACTAGTCCCACATGCCTGTGTTCGGCCCATATCCATCTAAACTTGTCCTATCCACATACCTGTCTAAAATGTTTCTTAAACGTTGCAATTGTACCTGCCTCAACTATGTCCTCTGGTAGCTCGTTCCATACACCCACCATCCTTTGTGTAAAAAAAGTTACCCCTCAGGTTCCTAATAAATCTTCATTCCTTCACCTTAAACCTACGTCCTCTAGTTCCCAATTCCACTACTCTGGGCAATAGACTGTGCATTTACCCGATCTATTCCTGTCATGATTTTGTATATCTCTGTAAGGTCACCCCCTCATCCTCCTGCGCTCCAAGAAATAAAGTCATATCCTGCTCAACCTCTCTATTTAGCTGAGGCCCTCGAGGCCCTGGCAACATCCTTATGAATCTTCTCTGCACCCTTTCTAGCTTGTCAACATCTTTCCTATGACTTGGTGATCAGAACTGAACACAATACTGTAAATGCGGCCTCACCAATGTCTTGTCCAACTGTAACATAGAAACATAGAAAATAGGTGCAGGATTAGGCCATTTGGCCCTTCGAGCCTGCACCGCCATTCAATATGATCATGGCTGATCATCCAGCTCAGTAACCTGTACCTGCTTTCTCTCCATACCCCCTGATCCCTTTAGCCACAAGGGCCACATCTAACTCCCTCTTAAATATAGCCAATGAACTGGCCTCAACTACCTTCTGTGGCAGAGAATTCCACAGACTCACCACTCTCTGTGTGAAGAAATGTTTTCTCATCTCGGTCCTAAAAGACTTCCCCCTTATCCTTAAGCTGTGACCCCTGGTTCTGGACTTCCCCAACATCGGGAACAATCTTCCCGCATCTAGCCTCTCCAACCCCTTAAGAATTTTATATGTTTCAATAAGATCCCCCTATGACCTCCCAACTTCTATACTTCAATATATGACTGATGAAGGGGAATGGTTGAGATAGATTTGGTTGAGATAGATTTGGCACTAGAGGTGTGTTAAAAGGAAAGTGGAAGATTCTTTATAAGACTGGGGAACTGGGTTGACATATGATGAGCGTTTGACCTGGAGTGGGTGGGTCACTAGAGGTGGCGAACCGAAGCCTTTTTGACCACCCTTATGTCCTCTTCACAAGTTAATCCCTGTGTAGCCCCCTCTTAGCTCCTCTTCACAACTTAATTTCTTGCCTACTTTTGCGTCATGAGAAAATCTGGCAACCACACCATCCGAACCTTCATCCAAGTCATTTACACACATCGTAAAAAACGAGGCCTCAGTACTAATCCCCATAGCAACCAATCGTTAGATGTTGTCAACCAGAAAAATACCATTTTATGCTTGATCTCTGCTTCCTGTTGGCGGGTTAATCTTGATCCACACCAATATGTTACCTCCAACAACAAGAGCCTTTATTTGCTGAAATGTCCTTTGAAGTAGCACCTTATCAAATGTCCTCTGGAAATCTAAGTATAGTAAATGTACTCATTCCCCTTTATTCACAGCACAAATTCTTCAAAGAATGCCACGTGGAGCTATTAGCTTTTAGGAGAGGTTGGACAAACGCAGATTATTTTCGCTGGAAAGGGGAAGGGGAGACCTGATGGAGGTATATAAAATGATGAGAACCATAGATGGGGTAGATAGTCAGAACTCTTTTTCCAGGATGGAAATGTCAAAGATGAGATGACACAGCTTTAAGGTGAGAGGGGCAAAGTTTAACAGAGATGTGAGGGGCAAGTTTTTTTTACACGGAGGGCAGTGGGGGTCTGTTGCTACAGGGGGTGATAGAGGCAGATATGAAAGTGACGTTTAAGATAGGCAGGGATAGGCAGAAAGTGGAGGGATATGAATCACTGTAGGCAGATGAGATTAGTTGAACTCAGGATCATATTCAGCACAGGCGTTGTGGGCCGAAGGGCCTGTTCCTGTGCTGCTTTGCTCTTATGTTCTCACTTCAGTAATTTGGTCAAATGTGATTTCTCCTTTCACAAAGCCTTGTTGACGTTGCCTGATTGCACAGAATTTTCTTTTAAGTGCTCTTCCACTTAAGAAGAGCACTTAAGGCCATTAATGTCGTTAATAATGTCTTTAATAATAATTATGCGACATAGTGGTGCAGCGCCAGAGACCTAGGTTCAATCCTGACAATGGGTGCTATCTGTACAGAGTTTGTACGTTCTCCGTGTGACGGCATAGCTATTCTCTGGATGCGCCGGTTTCTTCTCACATCCCAAAGGCAGCTTATTCCATATTCCCACCACCTGCATGAAAAAGTTACCTCTCAGCTTCTTTAAAAAAAAAATTCCCTCTCACCTTAAATCTCTGCCGTCTACTTTAGGCTCCCCTATCCTGGAGGAACAAACTGTGAAAACGTTATTCATAAATTGTCCCTCGTGTGTGGTAGAATCTGGGGATGTTGTGGGAAAAGTAGTAGGAGTAAAATGTAGAATTATTGTAAGTGAGCGGTTGATGGTGAGCACAGATTTGGTGGGCCGAAGGGCCTGTTTCAATGCTGTATGTCACCGTGACTGCACACACAGTGTGACCACAGCACGTGATGGAAATTGTCGCAGAAGGAGATGGTCACGTCACAAGGTGATGGGGAGGCAGGCATTTGTCAAAGTTGCGTCGGTCGCCCTGATGTAGGGTGGAGAGAGGGGATATGTTCTATCCTCAAGAAGCCATGGAGTTATCCAGACTAAACCACCAAAGACAACAAGGCTACGCCGTCAAGGCACCCATGGCAAGGAGTCAACTTCAGATTGTATAGGAAGAAACTGCAGATGCTGGTTTAAACCGAAGGTAGACACAACATGGTGGAGTAACTCAGCGGGACAGGCAGCATCTCTGGAAAAATGGAATGGGTGATGTTTCGGGACGAGACCCTTCTTCAGACTGATGTCAGGGGAGAGGGAGATACATAGTTAAGGAAGTGTAAAGTGTGAAAACAGGGAATCAAGATCAAGGGAAATGTAGAATAGACCATTGTGAGCTGGGAAAAGGTAACAACAAAGCAAACAGTGACAAACTGTAGTCGGAGGCAGTAGGACTGGTCGGAGAACTGGGAAAGGGAGGGATGAAGAGAGAGGGAAAGCAGGGGCTACTTGAAGTTAGAAAAGTCAATGTTCATACTGCTGGCTTTAAAAAGTTCAATGATCTCATGCACGAACAAGCTCAATGATTCAAAAGTAATTCCAGTCCTGATGTTGCCTGACCCGTTGAGTTCCTCCAGCAGTTTGTGTTTTGCTTCATATTATAACATCAGTAGTCTCTTGTGTCATCATAAACCAGCAAATGTATATTCTACAGAAATGCCCGATTTTAAAAAAAATGTAAAATTAGGATAACAAGAAATCTTTTGCCTTCTTGCTGGAAGTTGCTGTTGTCGTTCATCACTCACTCATGAGCAAGACAATACGGTATATCTGGTCTATAGTGTTGCAATGTTTAGCTTAATTCAGAGATAGAGGGTGGAAGCGGCCTCTTTCGGCCCACAAAGTCCACGCCGACTCATGATCACCCGTCCACTAGTTTTATCCCACACCCTAGGAACAATTTACAGAAGCTGATTAACCTATAAATCTGCACGTCTTTGGAGAGTGGGAGAAAACCGGGGTGCCCGGAGAAAATCCACATGGTCACAGGGAGAACGTAAAACTCCATACAGACAGTGCCCGTAGTCAGGATCGAACCTGGGTCTCTGGTGCTGTTAAGCAGCGGATCTACCAGTTGCGCCACTCTGCCTCCCACAGTGTATGGAGATGGCTGAATAGACCAGTCTGGTCTTGAAAGCTCCTTCCATACTGGTGACAGAGGTGTAGAAATGTTACAGTGATGAACTAAGACAAAGAATTTCTCTGCCAGTAACCAACTGACAAGACAGCGAGAGCAGTGTAGGAAAATAACTGCAGATGCTGGTACAAATCGAAGGTATTTATTCACAAAATGCTGGAGTAACTCAGCAGGTCAGGCAGCATCACAGGAGAGAAGGAATGGGTGACGTTTCGGGTCGAGACCCTTCTTCAGACTGAGAGCAGAACAGTTGACAGTAATTATTGATAAAGCTTAATTGTTAACAGTATGTTTGTGTTGTCGTTTGTGAGTGGAGCACCAAGGCACATTCCTTGTATATGCACATACTTGGCCAATAAACGTATTCATTCATTCATTCATTCATCCAATCACCTCCCTGTCACTGCCACGGGCAGCACAGTGTCACAGCTGGCAGAGCTGCTGCCTCACAGTGCTTGATCCTGACCTTGGGCGCTGTCTGTGTGAAGTTTGCACATTCTTCCTGTGACCACGTGGGTTTCCTGCTGGTAGTCCTGTGAGGCAGCGGCTCTACCCGCTGCACCACTGTGCCGCCCAGTAATGAATAAAGTTATAAAGGAAGTTTTGGATTCAGTGCCTCATGGTGAATATTTCAGAGATTCAGTGCAAATCATACACAGTGCCTCAACCTGTCCATTCTGGAGATGCATATTGAATGTCGAATATTGTCCATTATTGAGATTCAGCGCCTAATGTTGTGCAGTTTTGTAGTTTCAATGACGAATGCTGTTTGTTTCTTGGGTCAATAAAGCAGGCACTTTGAGAGGGAGAGCACTCGGGATTTAGTTTCAGTGCTGATTACAGTGGCTCTGTGCCCATTCATTGTGCTGTGTGAAATCTTGGACCGCCAAAGTGTCTGAGGTCTGCACTCTGAGTCCACAGTGTACCGAACACATTGCTCAAAATTCATTGAATCCATTGCTCAAAGTTCACTGAATGAATATTATTTTTAATGGAATAAGTCAAACTCAGAAACAGGTTCCGTACATCACATTTAAAATAAGTTATTCACTTCCTACGCAATCTATAGTCTATGAAAAAGCACAGCTCAAAAGCAAAAAAAAAACAAAGTGCTAGAGGGACTCAGCAGGACAGGCAGCATCAGTGGAGGTAAATGGATGTTTAGTTTAGTTTTGTTTATTGTCACCTGCACCGAGGTACGGTGAAAAGATTTTGTTGTGTGCTTACCAGTCAACGGAAAGACTATTCATGATTACAATCGAGCCACCCACAGTGCAGTGTACAGATACGTGATGAAAGGAATAACCTTTAGTGCAAGATAAAGTCCAGCACAGTCCGATTATCGATTGTCCAAGTATCTCCAATGAGATTGCTAGCAGCTCAGGATTGCGTTCTAGCTGTTGACAGAATGGTTCAGTTGTCTGAGAACAGCTGTTTACTAATGATCTCTAATAACTGTACTGATATTGGGATTTCTAAGTTATTGATTTCTTTTGTTTATTAGGTTTTCTATGAGTACTGTGTTTACAGACCTGTTATGCTGCTGCAGGTAAGAATTTTCTTGTTCCGTTTTCAGTGCATATGGCAATTAAACACTCTAGTATCATTAAATAACTCTTGTACTGTGCAGTGGAATAATGACAGTAGGTTAGTTCAACCTAAGTAAAGCATTAAGTCGAGTAGCATCTGTGGAGGGAGATGGGGTGACGATATGGGTGTGTGAAACGAGCTGCCAGAGGATGGAGTTGAGGCAGGTACTATGGCAACATTGAAAAGTCACTTGACAGGTACATCAAATGCTGGAGTAACTCAGCAGGACCTGCTGAGTTACTCCAGCATTTTGTGATACCTTCGATCTGTACCAGCATCTGCAGTTATTTTCCTACACAACTTGACAGGTACATGGTATCGGAAAGGTTTGGAGGAATATGAGCCAAACGCGGAAAAAGGAACTAGCTCACCCGCATTTATGGGGTAAGTTGGGGCATCTTGGTCAGCATGAACGAGATGGATCGAAGGACTTGTTTCCGTGCTGTATGACTAAGAGACCTGTGGTGTAACACCTTTTCTGTAACAGTGCAATGCTCACCCTGCATTGTAGTTGGAGCTTCAGTATAGATTTTGCATTGCAGTCTTTGGACCCAGACGGCAGAAGGTCACTGGCTAAGACTTGGTAGCAGCATTAAACTATCGAATTATAACTAAAGCTGTGGCTGTATAACTGGTCTGGCCATGGTCAATTTAAGCTCACCACACGGACGGAACCTGCTGCACAACTTTGATTAGCATCTCAGGTCAGAGGACTTGGCTCAGATCCTGGGGATGAGGACACACAGCAGAGAGGGTGATGTAATCGGTGTGGGGCGTGCAGGACCACTGCGGGCACACTGTGCTATTGGACATGGAGGGGCGGAGAAGTCACTTTCCATGACTTTAACCCCAAATGAAATATACAGAGAGTAAGAGCTACACTTCAATAAAATGCTGGACTCCTTCAACAGGTCAAGCAGCATTCGCGGAACGTGAAGACACAGAGTGCTGGAGTAACTCAGGGGGCAGCACAGCGGTAGAGTTGCTGCCTCACAACGCCAGAGATCCGGGTTTGATCCTGACTACGGGTGCTGTCTGTACGGAGTTTGTGTGTTCTCCCTGTGACCGCGTGGGCTTTCTCCGGGCGCTCCAGTTTCCTCCCACACTCCAAAGACGTACAGGTTTATAGGTTAATTGGCTTTGGTTAAATTGCAATTTCTTGTTAGTTTAGTTTATCATTGTGTGTATTGAGGTACAGTGAAAAGCTTTTGTTGCATGCTGACCAGTCAGCAGAAAGACTGTACATGATTACAATCGACCCATCCAGAGTGTACAGATACATGGTACATTGTGCCTAGTGTGTGGTTTCGTGCTAGTGTACGGGATGATCGCTGGTCAGTGCGGACTCCGAACTATATCTCCAAAGTCTAATATCTAAAGGTCAAGCCTCATTTGCGGAAAGTGATGATGCCAAGTGCCAGAGTATCACGGTGGGTGTGGCAGCACCTCTGGAGAACATGGAGAGATGACATTGGGCGGTCACGGTGGCGCAGCAGTAGAGTTGCTGCCTTACAGAGAATGCAACGCCGGAGACCCGGGTTTGATCCTGACTACGGGTGTGTCTGTACGGAGTTTGTACGTTCTCCCCGTGGGTTTTCTCCGAGATCTTCGGTTTCCTTCCCCACTCCAAAGACGTACAGGTTTGTAGGTTAATTGGCTTGGTAAATGTAAAAACTGTCCCTAGTGGGTATAGGATAGTGTTAATGTGCGGAGATCGCTGGTCGGCGCGGACTTGGTGGGCCGAAGGGCCTATTTCCGCACTGTATCTCTGGTTGGGACCCTTCTTCAGACTGATTGTCGAGGCCGGGAGAGAGGAAAGCCAGAAGAGAGGAGGGGCAGGACAAAGCCAGGCAGGTAACAGGTGAACAGAGCTGAGGTGGGTTTGATAGGCTGGTGGTTGGAACAAAGACTAGAGATGATAAAAAAGATGTGAGCAGAAAGGATTGAAGAGTTGCGAAGCCAGAGGAAGGAATGTAGGTGGGGGGGGGGGGGGGGGGGGGGAGAGGGGAGACATAGGTGTGAGTCCACGTGGGGTACAGGAAAGGGAAAGGTGGAAGAACGGGGGGGGGGGGGTGTGGGCGAGAAAGGGGAATCGTTAGTATTTCAGTTCAAAGATCCTTTATCCTGAAGCTGTTCCTCATCTGCTTGCCAACACAACATGGACTGCAAAAGTCCGAGGTGTCATTTTGGATCTCTAAAACTGCTCGCTGGTCTCTTCCTCACTCCTCTCCTCTTTTCCCTGCTAGATTGCAGGAATCAAGATTATATGCAGTCCTAAAAAAATACAACATGCTAAGTAACTCAGCAGATCAGGCAGCATCTTTAGAAGACCATCCTGGCCTGCCCAACCTCTTCCTGTATAAAGTGTCGTTATATAGGGAGAGGTTGGGCAGGCTACGACTTTATTCCTTAGAGCGCAGGTGGATGAGGGGTGATCTTAGAGAGGTGTATAAAATCATGAGGGGAATAGATAGGGTAAATGCTCTGAGTCTTTCACCCAGAGTAGGAGTATTGGGAACTAGAGGACATAGGTTTAGAGTGAGAGGGAAAAGACTTAATAGGAACCTGAGGGGCAACTTGTTCACATAGAGCAAGGGTTACCAACCTGGGGTAAATTTACTCCGGGGTAAATTTCGCCTGCCATTATTTTGTTATATGAACTTAAAATAATAATGTTAAATAAAGTATTTTAAAATTTCCCCTTTGTCGGTTGCTTTATTATGGTAGAAGCGTCAACTCAAATTACTGAACAAAACAGGGTGGGGGTAAATTTAAGGTTGGGAACCCCTGAAATAGAGGTTGGTGGGTTTATGGAAGGAGCTGCCAGAGGAGGTAGTTGAGGCAGGTACTATAACAAGATTTAAAAGACATTTGGACTGGTACACGGGGAGAATGTATTTAGTAGGATACTAGACCAAGTGGACCTGTTGGGCCCAAACCTCTCCTGCATTTGTGCAGCACCCTGTCCTCCCCCCTCCCCTCTTTCCTCAACCCCCCCCTCCTCTCCCCTCTCCCTTGTCCCCCACTCCCCCCTCCTTCCCCCTCCCCTCCCCCTCCCCTCATTTTAAACTTTAAAATGTGAATAACTTTAAAAATATAGGACCGATTTCAATAAAACTTCTTGCATTATCACTAAAGTGACAATGGTGAGTAAAGTGGGCCTAAAATTGTCATGCTATCGTGTACCGTTTTGGCTGAAGTTCAGTCACAAACAAGATAACAAACGAGAGTTTTAGTATATAGATGGGCCAAAAAAGGGCAGCTGGGTCTAGTGCAGCTGGGGCATCTTGATCGGCATTGTCAAGTTGGGCCGAAGGGCCTGTTTCCATGCTATATGACTCAATGAAGTTCTCTAGCACTTGATGTTATTTTTGTAAACCCCAGCACCTGCATTTCTTCTTGTCTCCATTATAGACAGTCTCGTCTGATTTTTTGCAGGGAAACTATTAAGCTCTGACTATGAATGAATGTCAAGCGATTTCAACACAATTATTCAGCTCAAATGCATAATGCCACACATCATATTTTCATTACTAGAGATTGTGGTTTCAGGTAAAACAATTCAGGATTCAAAACAAAGCAATTTGTTTATCTTCCATCATCAATCGTCATTGCTTGAGATTGGGAAAAAGTGCCAGCAGTGGTCCCAGGATACTATGGTCAGAGAGCTATCCAGCACGGTCACAGGCCCTTTGGCCCACCTTGTCCATGCCGATCAAGTTTGCATCAGGCCCAGTTCCATTTGCTTTCATTTGGCCCATAGCCCTCTAAGATGCATCTATGTGCTTATGTATAGTGATACGTGTACTGAACTGCATAGAAAAATGAATGTACCTTTCACTGTACCTCGGTACATATGACAAATAAAATACCTTTGAACCACTGATTGAATACTGGTGAATCTCTTCTGCATCCTTTCCAACAATTTAATCCTATTTTGGATCACCGACAGTCAATCCCGGAACAAAACACTACCGGAATAAAAGAAAATTGCACCTTCTACCTGGTCTTTAGGTACCTTTTAGATTTATAATTTTTTTTTGTAGAGATACAGCGCAGAAACAGGCCCTTCAGCCCACCGGGTCCGTGCCGCCCAGCGATCCCCGCACATTAACAATATCCTACACCCACTAGGGACAATTTTTACATTTGCCCAGCCAATTAACCTACATACCTGTACGTCTGGAGCGTGGGAGAAAACCGAAGATCTCGGAGAAAACCCACGCAGGTCACGGGGAGAACGTACAAACTCCGTACAGACGGCGCCCGTAGTCAGGATTGAACCTGAGTCTCCGGCGCTGCATTCGCTGTAAGGCAGCAACTCTACCGCTGCACCATCGTGCCGTCACTTGAGTCAACTCTGCATCAAATGCATGCTGGTTGAAGTTCCCACTCCAGAGAACTCAGCTCAAACAACTCCGGACTAACATGCCTCATACCGCCAGAGCCCCAAGTTCGATCCTGACCTCGGTGCAGTCTGTGCAGAGTTTGCTCGTTCTCCCCGTGGCCACCTGGGTTTCCTCCGGGTACTCCAAAGATGTGCCAGGCTTGGAGGTTCATTGGCCTCTATAACTTACCCCTGGTGTGTAGGGAGTAGGAAAGTGGGATAACATAGAACTAGTGTGAATGGGTGATCAATGGTCGGGTGGGCTTGGGCCAAAGGGCCTGTATCTATGCTGTATCTCTAAACTAAACCTGACTGCATTGTGACAGCATGAAAGATTCATGTTGGCGAGGCCAGAGGCACAACTAATAGGGCACCAGGAATCAGGGGTTCGATCCTGACCTCTATTAGACAGGGTTTAGTATGTAAGAGAGGGAAGGTGTTAGTACAACGTTATAAATCACTGGTTTTGCCAAAGGTAGAATACTGCATGTAGTTAAGATTGCAACACAGAGGACTAATTTCACTGGATACAGTGTAAAGAGATTCGCCAGCATGTTACTTGGCATGGAGCATCTCGTGCAAGAAGTGAGACTGAGCAGGGCTTGCTTTCCTTGGAGCAGTGGCGGCTGAGGTGGAATACAACAGAGGTGGGTTAGGTTTCCCTTAGTCTCTCCACTTTTGGTCGCTCAGGAAATGTCAAGCACAACGTTAGCGCAAATGATGCCAGAGAAAGCTCACCTGCATTTAAGAGGCTTTGAGACTGGCACGTGTTCTATGTTCTAAGTGGCATGGTGAATCATGCTGAGAAATGCCCAGTCCAATTTCATGATGGGCATCAACAAGAAATGGTTACTGTAAGTGTAACTGTAACTGAAACTGCCATTGCTGAAAACTGTAACGTCCAGCTTCTTCCCTACAGCCATTAGGCTATTAAACACGACAAACTCCAAATAACCTGAACTACTGACCTAGGGGGCAATGGTTTTGTCCGTTTGCACTATTATTGTTTGTTTGTTTGTTTGTTTGTTTGTTTTATGTGTGTGTGTGTGTGTGTGTGTGTGTGTGTGTGTGTGTGTGTGTGTGTGTGTGTGTGTGTGTGTGTGTGTGTGTGTGTGTGTGTGTGTGTGTGTGTGTGTGTGTGTGTATGTATGTATATTTACTTGTGTGTGTGTGTGCGTGTGTAGGAAGGAACCGCAGATGTTGGTTTATACTGAAGATAGACACAAAATGCTGGAGTAACTCAACGAATCAAGCAGCATCTCTGGAGAATCTTTTCTCCAGAGATGCTGGCTGGCCCGCTATATAAATATATGTGCGTGTGTGTATATATGTAAGGATGTGTGTGTGTGTGTGCGTGTGTGTATATATGTAAGTATATGTGTGTGTGGGGGTGTACATACTGAACTTTTTTTCGTTTAGTATATTGTTTACAGAGTACCATGTTGACATATTCTGTGTGCTGCTGCAAGTATGAATTTCACTGTTCTGTTTTTCCACTTGGTCCAGTATAACAATAAAACACTCTTGTCTCCTGACTACTCCAAAACATGTGAAAGACAGTTTCATGCTTCTGGATTTACGCAAAGATATTTTGTCAGAACAAGCAAATGTACAGGCCTAAGCTACCACAATAAAATCTGGCGATAAATTCACAAAATAGGTTGCTTAGTACAAAGTGTCAGGCACAGATGGTGGTTATGTTGAAAGGCTGGAGCGATTGGGCTTGTATACACTGGAATTTAGAAGGATGAGGGGGGATCTTATTGAAACATATAAGATAATTAGGGGATTGGACACATTAGAGGCAGGAAACATGTTCCCAATGTTAGGGGAGTCCAGAACAAGGGGCCACAGTTTAAGAATAAGGGGTAGGCCATTTAGAACGGAGATGAGGAAGAACTTTTTCAGTCAGAGAGTGGTGAAGGTGTGGAATTCTCTGCCTCAGAAGGCAGTGGAGGCCAGTTCGTTGGATGCTTTCAAGAGAGAGCTGGATAGAGCTCTTAAGGATAGCGGAGTGAGGGGGTATGGGGAGAAGGCAGGAACGGGGTACTGATTGCGAGTGATCAGCCATGATCGCATTAAATGGCGGTGCTGGCTCGAAGGGCTGAATGGCCTACTCCTGCACCTATTGTCTATTGTCTATTGTTATTGAATATTTACGGGGGGATTTGTCACTGCACTTATTTTACAGCCAACAAGCAGTACAGATCAAAACACTCGTGCTGCCTGGAGTAAATGAAGTAGAAAGCAGTGATAATTGATTTGATATTCTGCAAACGCAGGAGCAAAACATCTTTTAAATCCAACATTTATCGGTCGTTTGACCTGCCTGCAAATCCAGCCACCACAATTTGATCTCCGCACACGACACAGAGAGGCGGCACGGTGGTGCAGCGGTAGAGTTGCTGCCTTACAGCGCCAGAGCCCCGGGTTCGATTCTGACTATGGGTGCTCTCTGTAACGAGTTTGCACGTTCTTCCTGTGACCTCCTGGATTTTCACCGGATGCTCCAGTTTCCTCCCACATCCAAATGACATGCAGGTTAATCGGTCGTTTGACCTGCCTGCAAATCCAGGTTAATAAGCTTCAGTAAATTGTCCTGAGGATGCAGGATAGAACTAGTGTACATGTCATCGATGGCCGGCGCAGACCGAAGGGTCTGTTTCCACGCTGTATCTCTAAACTAAACAAAACATCACTCGAACATCACTTGTGCACATGGAGACCGATAGTCGCAGTTCCCCTCTACACTGCCAGAGGCACCTTTGCTTTCAATGAGTCTGTAATCCAACGTCCCAGCCACTCTCCTCAGCTGGGGAAGAGGAAGGTTCTTTATGGACAAAGGACGGGTCATTTGTACAATCCTTATGCCGCAACGTCAAAATGGAGTCCCCGGTCATTATCCCACTAATGTTCGAGGGATTTGCCCCGTGAATGAATTAGTATTTAGGTGTCTGCACGGTACTTTAGGGGATGCCAAGTGGCTATGCAAGGCAGAAAATAAATTGTTTCCTCTCTCTCAAATTGCTGACGACAGTGTATCCCGTGTTAAAAGGGTCCCTGGAAAACCATCTGTTTTACAATTTTATGTGACGCATTCTCTTTTCCCCATTGGAACACATGTCAAAAATGAGGATGCAGTTCTATGGGAAGTTTTTCTCTCAGAGGTAAGTCTACAGATCTATAGGGATGGGGAAGGCACCAGATCTATAGGGAAGGAAATTCAGATTGTTTTGTTGGCTGAACAGAAAGGGTTGTTGTTTTAATTAACTAGAAATGGATGATCCACTGTTAGATCAAGCATAATTGTATAACAATCTACAACCATCAGGCTATTAAACACTATGACCTCCAAATAGGCTCTGAACCATCTAGACTTGGGGGCATTATTTTTGACTTTGCACTACTATTGTCTATTATCTGTTTTTTTTATAAATACTGAACCTTTTTGTTGCTGTTTAGTATGGGTTTTACAGAGTACTATGTTTACATACCAGCACCAAATTCCTGGGGGTGAACATCACCGAGGATCTCTCCTGGAGCAACAACACCACGTCCATCGCCAAGAAAGCCCAGCAGCGCCTCTACTTCCTCCGCAAACTGAAGAGAGCGGGAGCCCCCACACCCATCATGTACACTTTTTACCGAGGCGCCATTGAGAGCATCCTCAGCAGCTGCATCACTGTGTGGTTCGGAAGCTGCACAGCCTCCAGCCGTAAGACCTTGCAGCGCATAGTGAACACTGCTGAGAGGATCACTGGCGCCTCACTCCCAACACTCCTGGTCCTTTACACCACCCGCCTCACCCGCAAAGCATTGAGCATTGTGGGTGACCCCTCCCACCCCTCCAACAGCCTCTTCACCCTCCTGCCTTCAGGGAGAAGGTTTCGCAGCCTGAGGTCGAGCACCACCCGACTAAAGAACAGTTTTTTCCACCAGGCTGTCAGGATGCTGAACTCTCTCCCCTCCCTCCCTCCTCTCTCCCCTGCCCCCATTGGACCTGGACTTTAACACCCCACACACACGCACATCCAGCACCAGACACTTTTTTTTAACGCTGCTATGGACAGGCTTTGCACTACTGTTCATTATTTTTTTATTGTAATATATTCATCTTCATCTTTTTTTCATTGAAGTGACTATATTTTATATTGATTGTTGTTTGCTGTGCCTTTTTAATTTTAACTTAATTTAATGCACTTTATTCCTCGGGATTGTGGGAAACGGTATTTCGATTTTCTGTCTGTGTAAACTAACTGGAAATTGTCAATAAAGTTGACTTTGACTTTGACTTGACTGTTGTGCTGCTGCAAGTAAGGATTTCATTGTTCCATTTTGGAACATTTGACAATAAAACACTCAGGACTCCAAAGCACCTCTCAAAGAGTCTGAAGAAGGGTCCCAATCTGAAACGTCACTTATCCATGTCTTCTAGAAATGCTGCCTGACCCACTGAGTTGCTCCAGCGTTTTGTGTTTTTTTTGGTAAGCCAGCATCTGCTGTTCTACCCTTGTGGTCTACCCTTAAATAGCCTCTCCCGAAACAAGTGTAGCAGTTCTATTCATGGAAATTTGGAATTTAGTTTGGTTCAGTTCAGTTTTGACATGCAGCGTTGAAACAGGTGCTTCGGCCCACCGAGTCCACGCAGACCAGGATTTCCCTTACACTAGCACACACTACACACCAAGGACAATGTACAATTTTTACCGAAGCCAATTAACCTACAAACCTGTATATCTTTGGAGTGTCGAAGGTAAACCAGAGCACCTGAGGTAAACCAATGCATTCACGAGGAGAACGTACAAGCTCCGTATAGACAGCACCCGTAGTCAGGATCGAACCTGGGACAATGGCGTTGTAAGGCAGCAACTCCACTGCTGCGCCACTGTGCAAGTAGTTGTTATTATTTGCTGCCCCTCTCAGCTTGTACGTTTAGAAACATGGTACTCCATTTGTGTACAGCAAGCTCTCACAAACAGAAAATGATGACGTGATTATTTGCTTTAATTAAGATAAATTTCGGTTTATTTAATTATGAGATGAAATATTGAGATAGATACAATCCCATACCTCTGCAAGATAGTGCCATAGAATCTTTTCCATGCCCCTATGGTGCTGGTTTAAAGTTAGGGGCGGCACAGTGGTGCAGCAGTAAAGTTGCTGCCCGACAGCGCCAAAGACCCGGGTTCAATCCTGATGTCGGGTACTGCCTGCGTGGAGTTTGCACGTCCTCTCTGTAATCGCGTGGATTTCCACCGGATGTTCTGTTTTCCTCCCGCATCTCAAAGACGTGCGGGTTTGTAGGTTAATTGGCCTCTATAAGTTGTCCCTAGTGTTTAGGGAGTGGATGCAAAAGTCGGATAACGTAGAACTCGTGCGAACCGGTGATCGATGGTCGGCGTGGGCTTAGTGGGCCAAGGGGCCAGTTTCCATGATCTTATCTTTCAATATAGAAATAAAGAACTACAGATGTTGGTCAATACATAAAGGGACACAAAGTGCTGGAGTAACTCAGCAGGTCAGGCAGCATCTCTAGAGAACGTGGATGAGTGACATTTTGGGTCGAGACCCTTCTTCTGAGGTGCTGAGTTACTCCAGCGCTTTGTGTCCTTTTCTGTATCTTTCAATGTTTCAATGAATCAAAATTCATATCTACAAGGCACATATGACACCACAGCACAAAGTACTGTAATACTGGATAAGATTTTTGTGATTTATATTCTGGAGTGTAACTTTAATCAAACACCTCTGACACAGAAAATAAGTGTAAGCTCCTGAATCACAGATGAAATGTTCCCTTCCTGTTGTCATTACAACGCGTATAAATTGGTTAGAAGTGCGTAGGAAGGAACTGCAGATGCTGGTTTACTCCAAAGATAGACGCAAAAAGCTGGAGTAACTTTGTGGATCAGGCAGCATCTCTGGAGAAAATGAATAGGTGACATTTTTGGTCGAGACCCTCCTTCAGACTGAGAGTCAGGGGAAAGGGAAACGAGAGATATAGACGATAAATACAACAAAAGAAAGAACGATGTGCAAAAAGCAACAATGAGCAAAGACAGGTGGAGCCTACAATGGTCCATTGTTGGCTGTGTGGTAGGTGATAACGAGTTAAACAGACAGTGAAACTCAACAAGACGTCTAGGGTGGGGGAAGGACGAAGAGAGAGGGGATGCAAGGGTTACTTGAAGCTAGAGAAATAAATATTCATACCACTGGGGTGTAAGCTGCTGCCTAAGCAAAATGCTGCATGAGGTGCTGTTCCTCCACTTTGCATTTGGCCTCACTCTGACAATGGAGGAGGCCCAGGACAGAAAGGTCAATAAGGGAATGGGAAGGGGAGTTAAAGTAGTATAAGAAAATAACTGCAGATACTGGTACAAATCGAAGGTATTTATTCACAAAATGCTGGAGTAACTCAGCAGGTCAGGCAGCATCTCGGGAGAGAAGGAATTGGTGACGTTTCGGGTCGAGACCCTTCTTAAAGGGAGTTAAAGTGTTTGGCAACCGGGAGATCAGGTAGGCCAAGACGGTTCTGAGCGAAGGTGTTCAGCGAAACTATCACCCAGTCTGCGTTTGGATAAAAGGTTAAAAGGCTTGCTTCTCTTTCTCTCTCCCCCCTCCCACCACTAATCATCTCCCCCTCCCCACACCCTCCCCCCAGCCCCATCCACTCACCACCCCTCATCCCATGTGCTGTAGCTGATGTGCAAGGTTAAGTTCCAGATCACTTCGCAATAAACAGGAAATTTCACAGCTTAATTGTCAGGGCTGCCCTTTATATGAACCGTGTTGCCTTGCTTGGCAGAGTTTGCAGCTCCTAGTTTGGCCGGGTGAAGAATGTGCAACGGGGAAGAAAGAGAGTGAAAAATTGCACTAATTGGCCATTAGAATCCTCAAATATGCCCATGGGAAACTTTGAACGGTTTAATAAATTAAAACGATACAGTGCTGTATTTCTACCAGATCATTAAGAACCACCATTTTTTGAAGTCACCTATAGCTCTCCCCTGGTGATAGAGCCTCTGTTGGTTGATTGAAAGTGGAAGGAGGCCATTTAGCCCACCGAGTCCATGCCGACCCTCGATCGCTCATTGGCACGAGTATTTCGCTTGGGCAGCTAACAACCCAGCGGCATGAATATTGATTTCTCTAACTTCAAGTAACCCTTGCATCCCCTCTCTCTCCATCCACCCTAGTCGTCCTGTTGAGTTCCACTGTCGTCCTGGTCAGTTTCATTGTTACACTCATTAGTTTCACGTTATCACCTTCTCCACAGCCAACAATGGACCATTGTGGGCTCCACCTTTCCTTGATCATCTTTGCTGGCGTTGATTTGTCCTTTTGCATAACTTTCATTGCATAACTTTCTTTGCACCTCTTCATATTTCTAGTTTCCCTCTCCCCCGACCCTCAGTCTGAAGAAGGGACTCGACTCGAAACGTCACCTATCCCTTTTCTCCAGAGATGCTGCCTGACCCGCTGAGTCACTCCAGCATTTTGCGGTCCCCCCTCATCCTTCTAAACTCCAGCGAGTACAGGACCAGTGCCATCAGACGCTCATCATACGTTAACCCAATCATCCCCGGGATCATTCTCGTAAACCTTGTGGTTGGAAGAGAATCCGTGAGCTGGGGGGCCTGTTTCCGTGCTGTATCTCACAATGACATAGAGTCCTTGGTGTGGCCTGGAGTCACACATGGGTCAGATTTTATTCCCCAGAAGATGGTACTGAAGTAGACGGGGTTTTACAGACAACTTGGTAATTCCATGATCACCATGACTAGTATGAAAGTTTTTATCAGATTTTTTTGGTTGAGGTTGTCAAAGGTTACGGGAGGATGGCAGGAGAATGGGGTTGAGAGGGAAAAATAGATATGCCACAATCGAACGGCAGGTCAGACTCGATGGGCCGAATGGCCCAATTCTGCTCCTATGTCTTAAGAACTTATTTAATTAACTGTCTCAGGGATGTGTTTCGGGACCTACTTTCCTCAGTCAGCACGTCATTAACTAGGGCACATGAAGGATTTCATGCATTTTATATCAGAATGAACAGGAAGTTGAGGGGAAGCTAAATATCTCCCAAAAGATGGTGGAGATCCGGAACGTTCCGCTTCCGAACATAATATCAGATTATTATTTTGGAAATATTTAAGAATAACTTTCTAAAATTGCAGAGGAAATAAAGGCTTCTTCTTTGTGTTTTTGCGTCTCTGTAAGAGTGATATTGTAGACAATAGACAATAGGTGCAGGAGGAGGCCATTCGGCCCTTCGAGCCAGCACCGCCATTCAATGTGATCATGGCTGATCATGCACAATCAGTACCCCGTTCCTGCCTTCTCCCCCTACCCCCTGACTCCGCTATCCTTAAGAGCTCTATCCAGCTCATATTGTAGCGGGAGCGATCGGTTCAGCCCAAAATAAGGCTAGCCGCCAGGATGCTTTATTAACACAACAAGCTGCCAGCACACATGTTCACTCTCCTCTCTCTCCACAACCCCTGCTGAGAAACCCTATGGACTGGCCAGTCCCAGACCCTGTCAGTCTCAGTGCCGAGGGTTCGACCAAGGAGTGGCCTAACTCTCAGGAGTCGCCACAATATCATAATTTTAATGTGGTCCATCTTTCCCCACGGTTTGGATTCCCATGAATTCCACTGTAACCACACTCTGCACTCTGGTTGTTTTTGTCTTCGCGCTACCTGCGGTACTTGAGTATGGTTTGATCGCACTTATGTAAAGCATGATCTGTAGAAACAAGGAACTGCAGATGCTGGGTTATTTTTTAAAAAGACACAAAGCGCTGGAGTAACTCAGCGGGGACAGGCAGCATCTCTGAAGAACATGGATAGGTGACTCTTCTTCAGACTGGAGTTACGGATCTTTCAGACTGAAGAAGGGCCGCGAGTGGAAGCGTCACCTGTCAGTGTTCTCCAGAGATGCTGCCTGTCCCGCCCGAGTTGCCCCAGCACTTTGTGTCTTTTTTTATAGTATGACTTGACTGGGATAGCACCCAAGCAAAGTGTTCCACACTATCTCGGTACACATGACAATAATAAAGCAACACCTATATTTAAGTGGGAGTTGAACAGTTTTCTGAGGGCCAGGTGGATCAAGGGATGTGGGGAAAAATATCCATTGTGCATGGCGTGATAATAGACAATAGACAATAGGTCTATGACTCTATGACTCTATGAGGTGCAGGAGGAGGCCATTCGGCCCTTCGAGCCAGCACCATCATTCAATGTGATCATGGCTGATCATTCTCAATCAGTACCCCATTCCTGCCTGCTCCCCATACCCCCTGTACTACTTGATAGTGATTGTACTACGTATGGTGTGATTGAACTGGATAGCATACAAACAATTGTCGCTGTACAGTCTACGCTTGTTATCACAGACCACTTTATATCAGATTTTGATTATAGCGGGCAGAGTATCCCCACAGTAATCAGACACCACTGTCTCTTTCAGAACACAGGCTGCTAGTTACACTGCGAGAAACCATATAAATTGAAAAGGGATTGCCTCGGTCAACACAGTTACAAAGGTACTCTACCAAACAATGTAACAAACCGCCTTTAGTATTTTTAGCTTGCAGGAACGAAAATACGTTTTTAGCTGTAAAAAAGACTTGTAAAAAACAAACGAGACTTGAAAATGCCGCCAAAAATAGGCGACTGTATACTGTCTCAGTGTACTACTGCTATACACTTGTACTGTATCTGAGATGCTTATCTAAGAGGTGTTGTCGGAATAACTTACACAAGACGTGAGAGACAGCCAGCTATCCGTGGCAGCACGCTGTTACAGCGGTAGAGTTACTGCCATACCTACATGCTTATGTGTAGTGACACTTGTACCGAACTGTATACAAAAGTAAATGTCACTGTACCTCAGTACAGGGGACAAATAAAGTACCACTGAACCATGGAGATCACACTTACTGGTTTCGAGGTAGCATTGTAGCTGGAGAGCGGCGTGAAAGGCTTAGTTGGGGTGGCCGCTGGGGGCAATAGGACGGTGAAGCGTTGGCCCGAGTCGGGTGGAGATGAGTATGAGCGAGCGCGAGCGTCCAGGCGCTCCGGTTCCTGCTTGTACGATTCCAGGGGGAAGGCTGGCTTGGTCGACTGTACCGGCGTGGAGGGTGTCGAGAGTCCCGAGGCTGCGTGGAGGAGAAAGAGAAGAGCATTAGGAGACCGAGTAGGAAAATAACTGCAGATGCTGGTACAAATCGAAGCAATCAGTCTGAAGAAGGGTCTCGACCCGAAATGACACCCTTTCCTTCTCTTCTAGATGCTGCCTGACCTGCTGAGTTACTCCAGCATTTTGTGATACCTTCGATTAGGAGACCGAGGGCAAGTCATGGCTCAATCTGCTCCACAAGCAGCAGGTTGCAATAGGCGTTGTCGGAATAACTTACACAAGACGTGAGAGACAGCCAACTATCCGTGGCGGCACGCTGTCGCAGCGGTACAGTTACTGCCATACCTCAAATGAAATATACAGAGAGCTTGCTGTACACAAATGGACTGCCATGTTTCCAAACGTATGAAACGATGACTGCATTTCTAAACAACGCCAATGGGACTCCCTGAAAGGGGTGGGACATGTCGCAGCGGTAGAGTTGCTGCCTTACCTCAAATGAGAAATACAGAGAGTAAGAGCTACGTTTAAAAAAAATGCTGAACACATTCAACAGGTCAACTGGGGCGGCACAATGGCGTAGCCAAGTCAAGTCAAGTTTATTTGTCACATACATATACAAGATGTGCAGTGAAATGAAAGTGGCAACGCCTGCGGATTGTGCTAAACTACAAAACAGAATCGGAAAAAAAAATGTTAACACAAAAAATAAATTAATACAGTAAATTAAATTAGTCCCTGGTGATATAAGAGTTAACAGTCCTGATGGCCTGTGGGAAGAAACTCCGTCACATCCTCTCTGTTTCCACAGCGTGACAGCGGAGGCGTTTGCCTGACCGTAGCAGCTGGAACAGTCCGTTGCTGGGGTGGTAGGGGTCCCCCATAATGTTGCTGGCTATGGATCTGATGTATAGGTCAGCGGTGGGGATGCTGCCTTACAGCGCCAGAGACCCGGGTTCAGTCCTGGCTACGGGTGCTGTCTGTATGGAGTTTGTACGTTCTCCCTGTGACCGCATGGGTTTTCCCCGGTTGCTCCGGTTTCCTCCCACACTCCAAGTACGTACAGGTTTGTAGGTTAATTTGGCTTTTAAAAAAGTGTAAATTGTCCCTAGCCTGTAAGACAGTGCTAGTGTACGGGTGATCGCTGGTCGGCGCAGGCTCGGTGGGCCGAATGGCCTGTTTCCATGCTGTATCTCTAAACTAAACAAAACTAAAGCTTTACTAGCAAGCATTGAGCAACAACTTGCCAGACAAGGACTGTCCATCTTGTCAATCAAGAGACTGTTCCACAGACACAGAGCATACAGTAGCCTTTCTATACCGAGACATACCACGCGGAAACAGGCCCAACTTGCCCACACCAACCAATATGCCCCATCTACACAAGTCCCACCTGCCTGCGTTTGGCCCATATCCCTCTAAACCTATCCTATCCATGTACTTGTCCAAATGTTTTTTAAACGTTGTGATAGTCCCTGCCTCAACTACTTCCTCTGGCAGCTCGTTCCATACATCCACCTCCCATTGTGTAAAATAGTTGCCCCTCAGGTTTCTATTAAGTCTTTTCCCCCTCATCTTAAACCTTTGTCCCCTGGTTCTTTATTCCCCCACTCTGGATAAAATACTGTGCATTCACCCTATCTCATGGTCTTTGTACACCTCTACACCTCTTTTTGGCAGATGTGGAGTGGTGGGTCATGTACATTTGTTTATGCCGTTCACCATTGCGATCCAGTATTCTGGTTCCCCTAGTAACACAGCCTTTTCAATAAAAAAAAAATATGCAGGTGTTCAAGTAGTGGACTTTGTGGGTCAGTGTGACCAGCCATATTTAGCCTCGCGCCAATGAGAAACTATGCCGTGTTAGAGTGCAGTTCCCACAGTATGAAGTGTTGCCCATGTTTAGGACAAGATGGAAGAACAGCTCAGCTCAGTTCCCACAATTCCTAGTGTGCCTTGCCATTCCAATAAATCATTTCATTGCACTACTTCTCACCCTGTGATTGATAAAACCCACTACTTTGTACAGCGCTCCATTGCGACTATTTTATCCCAAGATGTGTAGCCTGGCGGACACAAGATGCTGGAGTGACTCAGCAGGTCAGGCAGCATCTCTGGCGAACATGGATAGGTGACGTTTAGGGTTGCACTCTGAAGAAGGATCTCAACCCAAAATGTCACCTATCCCTGTTTTGGTTAATTTAGTTTAGTTTAGAGATACAGGGGCCCACCGAGTCCGCGCCAACCAGCAGTCACACGTTCAATAGTTCTATCCTACCCACTCTAGGCAATTTACTGAAGCCAATTAACCTAAAAACCTGTATGTCTTTGGAATGTGAGAAGAAACTGGAGCACCTGGAGAAAAACAACGTGGTCACAGTGAGAATGTACAAACTCTATACAGATAGCACCTGTGGTCAGGATCGAACCTGGAGGTGTAAGGCAGCAACTCTACCACCGCACCACTGTGCTGCCCCAGTTGTCTGGGCTGGCATTCATGCACTACATCAACCTCTTCCCTTCCAATTTCGCTCTGGCTTCCTACAATGCCTTTCCGTCTCACACATTTACTCAGCTTCCCAGTAAGTGGACCTAAGTCACTCACCACAACTCCACTTTGGACTGGAAAGATTGGGCCAAATATGCACCAACGTGGGCAAATAAGGCCGGCAAGGTGGCACAGGTGGTAGAGTTGCTGCCTCATAGCAACTGACACCCAGGTTCCATCCTAACCGTGGCTAACGATGGAAATCAAGGGTAGTGTTAAATCCAAGGAAAAGGCATATAAATTGGCCAAAACCGGAGGACTGGGAGAAATCTTAAATTTAGAAACAGAGCAAGACAAAGGGGTTCATTAAGAGGGTGAAAAAAGAACTTGAAAGAAAGCTTGCGGTGGGGGGGGGGGGGGGGGGGGGATATACAAAACTGACTCTAAAAGCTTCTTTAGATATGTAAAAAGGAAAAGATTAGTGAAGACAAATGCAGGTACTTACAATCAGAGACAGGTGAAATTATAATGGGAAACAAGGAAATGGCAGAACAGTTAAACGGGTACTTTGGTTCTGTCTTCGCTAAGGAAGACACAAACAATCTCCCGGAAATACGAGGGGACCGAGGATCTAGTGGGAGGGAGGAACTGATAGGAATCCACATTAGTCAGGAAATGGTGTTAGGTAAACTGTTGGGACTGAAGGCAGATAAATCCCCAGGGCCTGATGGTCTGCATCCCAGAGTACTCAAGGAGGTGGCCCGAGAAATCGTGGATGCATTGGTGATTATTTTTGCGAGGAGGATGCTATGAGGCTGCAGGGACACTTGGATAGGTTGGGTGAGTGGGCAGATGCATGGCAGATGCAGCATAATGTGGATAGGCAAGAACAGGAAGACAGATTATTGTCTAAATGGTGTCAGATTGGGAAAAGGGGAGGTGCAACGAGACCTGGGTGTGCTTGTACATCAGTCACTGAAAGTAAGCATGCAGGTACAGCAGGCAGTGAAGAAATATATTGGCATGTTGGGCTTCATTGCGAGAGGATTTGAGTTTACAAGCAAGGAGATCCTGCTGCACTTGTGCAGGGCCTTGGTGAGACCGCACCTGGAGTATTGTGTGCAATTTTGGTCTAATTTGAGGAAGAACATTATTGCTATTGAGGGAGTCCAGCATAGGTTCACCAGGTTAATTCCCGGGATGGCAGAACTGACATAATGGTGAAAGAATGGGTCGACTGGGCTTGCATTCACTGGAATTTAGAAGGATGAGAGGGGATCTTATAGAAACTTATAAAATCCTTAAGGAATTGAACAAGCTAGATGCAGGAAAAATGTTCCCGATGTTGGGGGAGTCCAGAACCAGGGGTCACAGTTTAAGAATAAGGGGTAGGCTATTTAGGACTGAGATGAGGAAAAAATTTCACCCAGAGAATTGTGAATCTGTGGAATTCTCTGCCACAGATGGCAGTGGAGGCCAATTCACTGGATGTTTTCAAGAGAGAGTTAGATTTAGCTCTTAGGGCTAAAGGAATCAAGGGATATGGGGAAAAAGCAGGAACGGGGTACTGATTTTAGATGATTAACCATGATCATATTGAATGGCGGTGCTAGCTCGAAGGGCCGAATGGCCTACTCCTGCACCTATTTTCTATGTTTCTTTGAATGTTTGATGAAGAACTGTATTCAAGAAAGAACAGAGGGTTCTCAATGGAATGAAAAAGCTAATTGGGCCATTAATTAACACCACTGAATGAACCGAGGCTTGAAAGAGTTGGCACGAAGGCTGTGAAAAGAATATCGCACAATGAACAAAACAAAAACAGTTTGTGGTACATTGCACATACGATTATTGTTCCCCATTATAGTAGGGAAAACTACTTATCAAACAGATGAAGCAACCAGTTAAGCAATTCTATGTTAGTTTTAAGGCTTGATTTTAAAAAAACGTTTACTTTTAGTTTAGTTTAGTTTAAGAGATACAGCTCGGAAACAGGCCCTTCGGCCCATTGACTCCACGCCGACCAGCGATCCCAGTACACTAGCACTATCCTACACACTAGGGACAATTTGCAATCTTTACCGACGCCAATTAACCTACAAACCTGTACGTCTTAGGAATGTGGGAAGAAACCGGAACACCCGGAGAAACCCCACGGGGTCACAGGGAAAAAGTACAAACTCTGTACACAGTCAGGATTAAACCGGGATCACTGGCATTTCAGGTCCGGACCCTTCTTCAAGCTGATTGTAGTAAGGAGGGAAAAACTGATGCTGCCTGACCCGTTGAGTTATTTCCAGTATTTTGTGTCTTTTTTATTACATTGTACCTATCTACACTGATCCCACTTGCCTTCATTGTCCATAGCCTTCTATGCCTTGGCTATTCTGAATATTTACGTGTTCGGTTGTGAAGAATTTCAGTGTTTTGTCTGACAATAAAACACCTTTGACTCTTGACCTGACTCTTGAAATGATTCAATTGTATCTATTCCACCACTTCCGTGCATTCCAGATATCAACCACTCTCTGTGTAGAAAAACGTTCTCCTCTGATCTCGAAACCTCTCCTAAAACCTACGCTATTTGTTTTGGACTTCCCCCCAATGTGATTTTGAATTAATTTAAATAAATGAATATGGGAACATTTTATTTGCAGGTAATTTATACAGAGGCTTGAGTCACTATTCCAACTATTGTCTTGTGATTCATGACAAGTGTCTTCCCCTTATGTTTTTGTTAAGCACCTTGATACATTCTCCCAGCATTAAATGGGGTGTACCATATAAAGGCAAATTATTATTGTTAAACTTCAAATTAAGAGTACACTGTGAAGTGTAAAACAATAGGCCAGAGAGGACATCTAAGTAAAACAATAGGCCAGAGAGGACACAGAGTGCTGGAGTAACTCGGCGTGTCAGGTAGCATCTCAGGAGAACATGTATAGGTGATGTTTCTAGTTGGGTCCCTGCCTCATACTTCAGATGGAAGAAGGGCCCCAACCACCTGTCCATGTTCTCTGGAGATGCTGCCTAACCCGCTGAGTTACTCCAACACTTTGCGCCCTTTTTTGTAAACCAGCATCTACAGTTCCTCGTTTCTACCAGAGGGCATCTGTGGAGCGAGATAACCAGAGATCGGGTCAGGACTCTTCTTCACACTGGGTCAGGCCTCTTCTTCAGCTGGTCGAGTTGCTGCCTGAGAGCGCCAGAGGGTTCAATCCTGACTATGGGTGCTATCTGTGCAGAGTTTGCACGTTCTCTCTGCGACCGTGTAGGTTTTCGTTTTGTTCCCACATTCCAAAGACGTGCAGGTTTTGTAGGTTAATTGCCTTCTGCATATTGCTCCTAGAGTGTAGAATGCGAAAATGGGATAACTAAGAACTGGAGGGATCGCCAGTCAGTGTGCAGTCAGTGGGCCGAAGGGCCTGTTTCCATACTGTATCACTAAACTACAAACAACTTGGTAAACTGAATGGCCCTAATCATGCAATACTACTGCAAACTCTCAAGACCCAGATGCCACTGACACGGCCTTATCTGTAATAATGAAATATTTACTACGGTGGATGCCCCAGCAGTAAATCATTGGCTAAAGTACTTTAGTTTTGTTTAGAAGTAGGCCCTTCGGCCCACCGAGTCGTTGTCGACCAGCTATCACCCACACACTACTTCCATGTTATCACAGTTTTGCATCCTACACACTAGGGGCAATTTACAGAAGCCACTTAACCTACAAACCTGCACGTCGTTGGAGCGTGGGAGGAAACCGGAGCACCCGGAGAAAACCCACGTGGTCACGGGGACAACGTACAAACTCCATACAGACAGCACCCATAGTCAGGATCGAACCCGGGTCTCTGGCGGTGTAAGGCAGCAACTCTGCCGCTGCGCCACTGTGCCGCCCTGAACTCACATTTCTATCACAAAAGTGAATTGCTTTATGAATCAAGGATCTGAAAACTCTGATTGCACTACAAGAGTGCACAATATTACAGCGCTTTTCATTCAATCTAACAGCTGAAAGAGCTGACCAGGGAAAAGGTGGACACCTATCCACCTGAGGAGGCAGTGCAGGAGATGAGCACAGCCTTGGTGAAAGGACAGGTTGAAAGGAGTGTTCCAAATGGAGAAAAGAGGGAAAGAAGTGTGCAGATTTATGAAAGGAATTCCAGAATTTACACCCCATTGGCCTCCATAGTGTGGGGGGAGTGGATGTGAAAGTGGGATAACATAGAATTAATGTGAACGGGTATTCTTCGATGGTCGGCATGGACCTGATGAGCTGAAGGGCCTGTTTCGTGCAGCATCTTTCAAAAAAAAACTTGGTGGCAATTGGTCACCACTATCATGTCACTGACCAGGGCATTGCAAATACAAATGGTCCATATATGCATGAACCAGATCGAAATGCAAGTTCAGCACGGTTGACACTTTGCAGTGGAGTTCTATCAACGGGGAAAAATATATTGTTTTTTTATCAGTGAAAGGCAACAAAAGAAATGGAGCCCTAAAACTGACAATGATTACAGTCAGTGAGATCAAAACTGGAGGAGTACAGGGATCTTGAAATGTTGCCCAGCTGAAGGATCTTAAAGGGGGAGCGAAGGTCAGGTTCATAGAGGGGTCTGAAAATGTTAAGACCTGGTCCAACTTGCACCCTCCAAGTCTTTAACATGTGGAAATTCAAAGCTAAGATCCTCTCCCCTGACCCTCAGGAAGGAACTACAGATGGTTGTTTAGTAGTCTGAAGAAGGGTGTCAATCCAAAATGTCACCCATTCCTTCTCTCCTGAGATGGTGCCTGCCCTGCTGATTAACTCCAGCATTTTGTGTCTATCGTCGCTTGGAAAGTTGCAACCATAACATTTTTGAGCGAGGAAGACCGTTGAGTGCGTAGGGGGTCCTGGTAGGGAGGGGGGGGGTGACCGAGATTGAAGGGGGGAGGAGTCCCTGTGGCCACGTGTGGCAGCAGGCCTTGTTTACTGCGGCGTGCAGACGGTAAGTCTATTCGATGAACTTTATGTAACTTTGTCGGTACCAGAAACATGGCAACTCTTGTGTGCTGCTAGGTGAGGTCTGCTGTATGATTTTACCGATTTGTATGCAGAACAAAGCATTTCATTGTGCCTAGATACATGTGACAATAAAGTATCATTGAATTGAATTGAATTGAATAAGATAAACGTTTTGAGTGAGTTCCAGTAAGTCACCAATGTGGCTGACACATTGTTTTTAACATCTTCGCTTAGTTTGGAGAGACAGCATGAAAGCAGTCTCCTCTGCCCACCGAGTCCATACCGACCCGTTCACGCTAGTTCTAGCAGCTGCCCTTTATTAATGAATGAATGAATTCGTTTATTGGCCAAGTATGCATATACAAGGAATGTGCTTTGGTGCTCCGCTCACAAATGACAACACAAACATACAGTTAACAATTAAGAATAAAGCATAAACCGCATCAAAACAATAAGGATACAATATTACGGTCTAAACGTGTGGGTGAAAATAAACCAGAGCAAAAAAAGAGACTACAGACTTTGGTTATTGAGTAGAACTATCACTCGTGGAAAAAAGCTGTTTTTATGTCTGGCTGTGGCTGCTTTGACAGTCCGGAGTCGCCTTCCAGAGGGAAGTGCTTCAAAGAGTTTGTGGCCAGGGTGAGAGGGGTCAGAGATGATCTTGCCCGCTCGCTTCCTGGCCCTTGCAGTGTACAGTTCGTCAATGGGGGGAAGGTTGTAGCCAACAACCTTCTCAGCTGATCGAACGATCCGTTGCAGCCTCCTGATGTCGTGCTTGGTGGCTGAGCCAAACCAGACCATGATGGAGAAGGTGAGGCCGGACTCAATGATAGCAGTATAGAATTGGACCATCATTGCCTGTGGCAGATTGTGTTTCTTCAGTTGCCGCAGGAAGTACATCCTCTGTTGGGCCTTTTTGACTGTGGAGTCGATGGTGGCCACCCATTTAAGGTCCCTGGAGATGATGGTTCCAAGGAACTTAAATGACTCCACAGATGTGACTATGGTGTTGTTGATGGTGGGTGGGGGGAGGGGAGAGGGATCTCTTCGATAGTCTACAATTAGTTCCACTGTCCTGAGAGCATTGAGCTTTATAAAAAGCAGTTTAAAATTCTATCAGGTATCTTGAGCAAAAAGGAATTTGCCACATGTCACAAAGAGAAAGAAACTGTATTGTGCCAACAATGATCAGAACAAAAAAAGTAAAATCTTTTCCTTACTAATAGATCTTCTGACAAACATCCTCAGTGCTCCAGGACTATGGGTGCACTTTAGAAGGAGATCTTCGTTTTACAATGCAGTTGGGCTGCTTTGGTTATATAAGCCATTTGGGTGGTCATATGAGTTTAAGTGGCTGTAAATTAAATATTGTCTTGTCAAACATTTGCAACCTTCTCTGTTAGCTCATTATTCTGGCAGCAATACAACAAAGGTCTTTCAGGATGCATTAGAAACTCACTTCCCCACTGTTCAAAACAAAAGAAAAATGTCAGATGTGAAGTTATTGCCAGGTGAAGTAATTGGAAACTGAACTAAAAGCAAAGCTTGAATTTGTTCAGTGTGTTTCACGGGGAAGTGCATCTGCATGGAGTTAATCGCTGAGCCAACAGAATATTCAGGAGCTCGGTCAATAAGGAGACGGATGTTGCTAAAATAAATCACTCTCAGGTTGCTGCCACTGCTGGTATGGCCAGATTTGCTGCCACCAAGAGCTGCCCTGTAAAGTGGTGGAGTGCTGCCAATTTTAGTTCTTTAGTTTTGGAGATACAGCACAGAGACAGGCCCTTCAGCCCACCGTGTACATGCCGACCATCGATCACCCATTCACACTCATTCTATGTAATCCACTCCCTACACACCAGGGGCAATTTGCAGAGGCCGATTAACCTACAAGCTCACACGTCTTTGGGACGTGGGAGGAAATCGGAGCACCCGGACGGTCAGAATTCTGTATTGCAGCCAGAATAATGAGCTAACAGAAAAGGTTGCAAATGTTTGACAAGACAATATTTAATTTACAGCCACTTAAACCCACGAGGTCACAGGGAGAATGTGCATAAACCACACAGACAGCACCCGAGGTCAGGATCGAATCTGTGTCTCTGGTGTTGAGTGTAAGCAGCTCTACCAGCTGTGCCACTCTGGCGCTGTGTTGAAAGTGGTTCCATGTTGCTTCTTGTAGGGAGCTCCTGTACATTCACAGTCTTAGGGTAAAAAAGAACGGAGACAGGCCCTTTGGCCCACTGAGTCCGCACTAACCATCAACCACCCATTAATACTAGCCACCTTTGCTTTTATTAGCCCCATGCCACATATTCCTTCATCTTCCTCCAGGCTCCACTGCTCACCTACACACTTTTACTCCAGCACTCTGTAAACCAGCATCTGCAGTTCCTTGCTTCTACAACCTAATGTCATGATTTCAGACTTTTTAAACATTATATAACTGTGTATTAACTGTGTTGATCAATACGTTGTAAGATTGTATATCTTAACGAACCAGTTTCATAAATAAGTCAAAATATTGGAAATCATCCAGAAATAAAGTACGAAAGCATTTTTAAATAAATGAAGGAATATTATATCCCATTTTCATACTGTCATTCCACTTAAACAATGTTGAGGTTATCTATACCTACTTAACTAGAGCTAGGTTTAGATAAAAGCAGAGTATTATTTAAAGGAGAACCTAAATAAAAGTGGGGCCCTGTTCATGGTCATACAGAGGGAGGTCATATTATACCTCCGTCAGCCCCAGCCTAACTTGCCTCCATCTGCCTCTTGATCTTTTCCAGCTTTCTCCCCCATACTACAATCAGTCTGAAGAAGGGTCCCAACCCGAAATGTCGCCCATCTATTCCCTCTCCTGATACTGCCTGATCCGCTGAGTTAGCCCAGCACTTTGCGAGTTTCTCAAGATTCCAGCATCTGCCATTCCTTGTCTCTAATTTGTGTGTTTGGCTGCCTCCACCTATCACCCACTTGTCTCTGTCCCCCAGTGGGCGGCAGGGCGGCAGGGTGGCGCAGCCGTCGAGTTGCTGCCTTACAGCGCTTTCAGCGCCAGAAGCACGGGTTCGATCCCGACTATAGGTGCTGCCCGTACGGAGTTTGTACGTTCTCCTCGTGACCACGTGGGTTTTCTCCGAGATCTTCGGTTTCCCCCCACACTCCAAAGACGTACAGGTTTGTAGGTTAATTGGCTTGGTATAAACATGTAAATTGTCCCTAGTGTGTGTAGGATAGTGTTAGTGTGCAGGGATCGCTGGTCGGTGCGGAGTCGGTGGACTGGAGGGCCTACTTTCCGCGCTGTATCTCTAAACTAAACTAAACAGCACCCATCCCCCTCCACCTGCCCCACCTGGCTCCATGTGTCCGTCATCCCTCACCCCACCTCGCATCACTGCCTCCACCCCCACATTCTCTTTACACCGGTCATCTCCCCTCTCAGACCTGACGCAGGGTCTTGATCTGAATCATCAACAATTCTTCTCCTCCAACACATGCCGCTCAATCCCGAGGTGTTTTTATAAAGACTTTTACTGGCTCTTTGTTCCAGGTCCATTCAAACTTTAATTTCCCATCTACCATGGCTGGACTTGAACTCATGTCTCCGCACCTGTGGTCCAAACTGCTCGGCAACAGCCCAGTAACAACCTCCAGGCTGCCTATTCGTATCAGTACAACTCACTCTTCCTCTGCTCTTCCCCTCTCACCTTGCAATGAAACAAGTGGGAGAGTGGGGCAAGAGCTGAGAAGTGAAATGCACTTTCAGAGTTCGTAGATGGGACGGAAACCATGTCAACATCCAGGTCGAGATGAAGGACAAGGGGAATGAAGGAATTAGGTTTAGGTTTATTACTGTCACATGTACTGAGGACATAAGATCATAGGATCATAGTACAAGTGTCAGAGGTTATGGGGAGAAGGCAGGAGAATGGGGCTGAGAGGGAGAGATAGATCAGCCATGATTGAATGGTGGAGTAGACTTGATGGGCCGAATGGCCTAATTCTACTCCTATCACTTATGACTTTTGAATCGCTGATGATATTAACTTACTATAAAGGGCAGGATTAGGCCATTCAGCCCATCGAGTCTGCTCTGCCATTCATTCATGGCTGATCTATTTTTCCTTCTCAGACCCGTTCTCCTGCCTTCCCTCGGAAACCTCTGACAACCTTATTAATCACTTTATCATGTATCTGTACACTGAGGACGGCTCGATTGTAATCATGTATAGTCTTTCCGCTGACTGGTTAGCAAGCAATAAAAGCTTTTCACTGTACGTGACAATACGTGACAATAAACTAAAGGAAATTAAACTAATCAAGAACCTGTCAATCTCTGCTTTAAACATTCACCACCCTGGAACAGTGAAAAGCTTTGCTTTACGGGCTATCCAAACAGATCAGATATATCAAACATGAATCCAATCAAATAGTAGGTAGAGCAAAGGGGACGATACAGAATGCAGAATATAGTTCCCAGCAACGTAGCGCGTTGTAGAGGATGCGTCAAGATTTCTCGTTTGCAGCTCTCTTATGGATAATAAAATGCATAGTGCTTATTATGTACGATAGTCGTGATCCAGGAAAGGTAATGATTCGCACGGCATGCAGGGCAGCACAGCAACAAAGCTATTTAACTGCCAAAGTGGAGAAACTTCAACGGACCTCAACTTCCCGAGGGAAAAGCTTTTTTTTCCCCCACTCACCAAGCTCCCAGGAAGAGCACTCAGCCTTAACAAACAAGATTTATGGAGAGGAGGCAGTTTGAACCGCTTTGCAAATTTATTGCTCCCTCTGCAGTGAGAGGAATGGAAATGAAGCTCGACTTCCAACAAATAAACCGAATACAAACACCCGCCGAGCCTCTTACAGCTCTGACTGTAGGTCTCTGTTGCTCAGAAGAGTGTTCTGCAATCATTATGGTTGCTTTGTGGAGCTACAATTTCTCCACACAAAAATGCTCCATCAAAGGCAAGTTCATCCCAGTAGAATTTGATTCTAAAATATTATAAAACTCCACACAATGAGTGGTGGACTCAGCCCAGTGCATCTAGGGCATAGACCTACCCAGCATCGAAAGCTGTCACTGCCTCAAGAAAGTGGCATCCACCACCATGGATCCGCACCATCTGGGTCGTGTCCTTTTCCTACCATCGGTTAGGATGTACAAAAAAACAACCTAAAGTGCCACACCAGCGGGTTCAAGGACAGCTACTTTCATCGGGTTTCTTGAACCGACCTACAGAAGCCAAGGTCCACGTGGGCCATCGGGCTTAAAGAAGGGTCTTGTCCAGAAACGTCACCTAATTCTTTTTCTCCAGAGATGCTGCCAGGCCCGCTGATGTACTCCAGCATTACTCCAGCATTTTGTGTCTCTACCATCCTAATCCTATCTTGGCAATGGAACACTACAGCACCTCCGCCAACCTCATCTACTGTATCCGTTGTTCAAGATGTGGACTCTTATACATCGGCGAGACCAAACGCAGACTGGGCGATCATTTCGCGGAACCCCTGCGCTCAGCCCGCCTGATCCAACCTGATCTCCCGGTTGACGGACACTTTAATTCTCCTTCCCATTCCTACACAGACCTTTCTGTCCTAGGTCTCCTCCATTGGAGGAACAGCATCTCATATTTCGCTTGGGCAGCTAAAAACCCAGTGGTATGAATTTTAATTTCTCTCACTTCAGCTAGCCCCGACATTCCCTCTCTCTCTATCCCTCCCCCACCCAAGTCGCACTAGCTTCTCATTTTCACCCTACAAACAGCTAACAATGCCCTATTTCCTTTATCATCGTCACTTTTTTGCATATATTTTATTCATTGGTCTTTATCTCTCCACATCATCGTCTATATCTCTCGTTTCCCTAAGCAGTCTGAAGAAGGGTCGCGATCCGAAACGTCACCCATTCCTTCTCTCCAGAGATGCTGCCTGTCCCGCTGAGTTACTCCAGCTTTTTGTGTCTAACTGCAGACCACCATTTGCACTGCCATGGACTCATTTCCTAATTGTGTTTTGCACAAATGTCCTGTTTTCTTTGCACAGTTTAGTTTTGTTTGGACATACAGCGTGGAAACAGGCCCTTTGGCCCACCGAGTCCACACCAACCAATGATCACCAGTACACGGGCTCTATCCTACACACTAGGGACAATTTACAGAAGCCAATTAACCTACAAACATGCATGTTTATTGGAATGTGGGAAGAAACCAGAGCAACCGTAGAAACCCACATGGTCACAGGGAGAACATGCATACTCGGTACAGACAGTACCATAGACTTGATGGAACCCGAGTCTCTAGCGCTGTAAGGCAGCAACTCTACCGCTGCGCCACTGTGTAGCCCCAGTCTTTTTCTTTTCACTGTCTTATAGAATTTACGTGCAATTTATATCTAATTTATGTTTTTTGTGCGGTCTGTGTCCGTGCCTATGATGCTGCTGGAAATAGGTTTTTTTTATTGTACCTGTGCATTTCAACATTCCCTTTGTCACCTCGATCCCTCCATCTACTCTGCAACTTGAAACATGCTTTTAAAATGTCCCAGGGTTAACGTATGAGGAGCGTATGAAGGCTTTGGACCTGTACTTGCTTGAGTTTAGAAGAATGAAGAGGGATCATATTGAAACCTACCAAATAATAAAGGGGCGAGCTAGAATGGATGTGGAGAGGATGGCTCTTATAGTGAGAGAGACTCGGACCAGAGGGCACAGCCTCAGAACAAAGGACATCCCTTTAGAATGGAGATGAGGAGGAATTTCTTCAGCTAGAGGGTGGTGAATCTGTAGAATTCACATTGCCACAGGCAGTGCCAGTAGAGGATAAGCCAGTGGGTATTTTTAAAGCAGTTTAAGAGGTTCTTGATTAGTGAGAGCGTTAAAGGTTTCTGGACGAAGGCAGGAGAATATGGCTGAGAGGGAAAATAGATCAGCCATGGTCGAATGGCAGAACAGACTCGATGGGCCAAATGGCTTAATTCTGCTCCTATGTTTTATGGTTTTATACTCCATTCTCTCAAAAGTGCTTGGTTTGCCCACAGGTGCTTTATCTCCTGAGTATATCCAGCATTTTCTAATTTTATTTCAGATTTCCAGCAGCTAGTGTTTATGCTTTTTTAACATTGTTGGCGTTGAAGCACCTCCCCCCTCCCTCGTGTTACCCGTGCCTGTTTGCAGTTAATGAATGAACGGCACGCTGTAAAACTTTGACAGCAAGGAATCCCAATACTCTGCAGAGTGTTTCACAGTATTTCACTTAACCTGTGTTCACAAACTGTAAAATTTAGCAGAGCATTATTTGGAAGCTAGGCAAAAATTAAACACAATTGACTATTGGTTCTGCTTTCATTCAAGATCGGCAATGCCAAAGGTCATTGGATCCCCATCCAGTTGTCAGAAAGGTCAAATCTGGGGCCAGACAGCAACAGAGTCACACAGCATGAAAGCAGTCCCTTCGGCCCAACTCGTCTATGCCAACCAATATGCCTCACCTTACCTAGTCCTATTTGCCCACATCGCTCTAAACCTTGTAGAAACGAGGAACTGCGGATGCTGGTTTATGAAAAAAAGATACAAAGTGCTGGAGTAACTCCAGTCTGAAAAAGGGTCCCGACTCGAAACGTCACCTATCCATGTTCTCCAAAGATGTTGTCTGAGTCACTGAGTTACCCCAGTATTGTTTGACTTTTTTCCCCTCTAAACCTTTCTTATCCAGATACCTGTCCAAGTGTCTTTTTAATGCTGTTATCGTACCTGCCTCAACTACTCCTCTTGTCCCATAAATACAGTCACTGTATAGATACAGTCACGTTGCTGACCAGCTCCAGGAGTTGTAAGGCACAAACATACACAGGAAGCACGAAACCTTTCCTTTCGCCGAGCGGAGAAAAACAAACTGCTGGAAGAACCCGGTGGCGCGGCGGTAGAATTGCTGCCATACACACCAGACACCCAGGTTCGATCCTGACTACGGGCGCTGTCTGTACGGAGTATGTACGTTCTCCCCGTGACCGTGTGGGTTTTCACTTGGTGCTCCGGTTTCATCCCACACTCCAACGACATACAGGTTTGTTGGTTAATTGTAAATTGTCCCTCGTGCGTAGGATAGTGCTGTTGTACGGGGATCGCTGGTCGGCATGGACTCAGTGAACCGAAGGGCCTGTTTCCACACTGTATCTCTAAACTAAACTAAACTCAGCATGTCAGACAGCCTCTGAAGAGGAATGTTTTGGGGTGAGAGCCACCAGTGGGATCTTCGGTTAATTTTAATTTTAGAAGAGGGAAAATAAAGGATTCAGTGTGTCCTTGGAGAATAATTTTATTGAAATGATTATGCAAACTCAGGGTTGCCCTCAAGGTGAGTATTAATTGTCTAGGCCTCCATACATAGAACATAGAAGAGTTGGCCCAAAATGTTTGTGCCAAAAGTGATGTCAAGTTAAACTGAACTCATCTGCCCGCACTTGATCCTTATCCCTCTATTCCCTACACTTCCACGTGTCTATCTAAAAGCCTCTTAAACGTCACTATAGTATCTGCCTCCACCACCACCCCTGGCAATGCGTTCCAGCATGCCCCACTACACTTGGCGAAAAAACTTGCCCCAAACATCTCCATCGAACTTTCCCCCTCTTTCCTTATAGCTCTGTCCTCTAATGTTGGATATTTCCACCCTGGGGAAAAAGGTTCTGACTATCTATCCTATCTACGCCTCTCATAATTTTACATAGTTCTATCGTCTCCCCTCAACCTCTGACGTTCCAGAGAAAACAATACATGTCAATCCAACCTCTCCCTGTAGTTGAGGCAGCGTTGTGGTAAACCTCCTCTGCACCCTCTCCACATCTTTCCTGTAATGGAGCAACTAGAACTGCATAAAATGCTCCAAATGCAGTCTAACCGAAGTCCTATAGAGTTCCAATTGTCTTTGAGAGCCCAGCATGGCAACCCTCTTGAGTTCCTGCAGGTAATATCGCAATGTTTAAGAAACATTTATTCAGGAACATGGATAGGAAAGGTTCAAAGGGATATGGGCTAAGCGCAGGGAGGTGGGACTATTGTAGATGGGGCAAGTTGGGCCAAGGGGCCTGTTTCCACGCTGTACGACTATCACTCTATGACTGGTGGTCTGATACAAATACAAGGCCACAGTGGATGACAGTTCAGAATGAAACATGGGTGTAGAATCAGAGTTGCATGTTAGCAGAAGGGCACAAAGTGCCGGAGTAACTCAGCAGGTCAGCCAGCAAACCTGGAGAACACGGATAGACGACGTTTCGGGTGGAGACCCTTCACCATTTCTCGGACACCTCTTCACACCTACCCCTTGACCATGCGGCCCTCCCACTTGCACTTTAGCAGACTGAGTAATGATGCCTGATTTCCTTCCAGGAGGGACACTGGCAAATTGGTTGTGTGTTTCTCTTGATACTTACAGGACTGCTGGTAGTGAACAGCGAACAGCCCTGCATTTCCTCTGTAACGAAACAGCACTGAACCAGCTAATTGGCATCGGAGTATCCTAAGTGCCCATTGGCAGCTGTAGAAGGTATCTGATTTAAAAGAAGAGACACTGCCTGTCTTCTTCCAATTTCCTCTCGTTCTCTCCCTGCGGACCGCGGGGAGCAGAGGAAGCAAATAAAGCACTTTTCAGCTCATTACGAATAAGTACTCCTTCCTGTATCGTGACTGACAGGCTATTTCTCAGTCGGGCATCAGCAGTGGAAACAGAATTCGTAAACCGTAATTATCTCGTCAATTCTCTTGACAAGAGGTGTCCGTCTCTCTCTGCCAGAACGCCAAGACTAGACAGTAATTCAGCGTGGATGCTCGAAGAAAGATTAACATCAGCTGAGTTGTATCGGTGTCACAATGCTTAAGTTTAGTTTAGTTTAGAGATACAGTGCGGAAACAGGCCCTTCGGCCCACTGAGTCCGTGCTGACCAGTGATCTCCCCACGCACTAACACTATCCTACACACGACAGACAATGAACAATTTTACCAAAGCCAATTAACGTACTTGTGAGGAAAGAACTGCAGATGCTGGTTTAAATCGAAGATAAACACAAAATGCTGGAGTAACTCAGTGGGACAGGCAGTATCTCTGGAGAGAAGGAATGGGTGAAGTTTCGGGTCAAGCCCCTTCTTCAGCCTGATCCTACATACCTGAACGTCTTTAGAGTGTGGGAGGAAACTGGAGATCTCGGAGAACACCCACGCGAGTCACAGGAACGAGAACGTACAAACTCCGTACCGACAGCACCCGTAGTCAGGATAGGACCCGGGGTCTCTGGCGCTGTAAGGCAGCAACTCTACCGCTGCACCACCGTGCTGCCCTACGATGCTGGTAAACAAAAACACCGCCTAATCGTGCTGCAACTCGCAGGGATCTTTGGCGGTCCCATCAGAGCGAGGTTCACTTAGAGTCATAGAGTTTTACTTAAAGTCATAGTCATCCAGCAAGGAAACAGGCCCTTCAACCCAACTTGCCAACGCCGACCTACACGCCCAATCTACACTAGTCCCATCTGGCTGCGTTTGGCTCCAAATCCTTCTAAACCTTTTCGATCCATGTACCAGTCCAAATGTCCTTTAAATGTTCTGACAGTACCTGCCTCAACTACTTCCCCTGGCAGCTCGTTCCATATACCCATCATCCTCCAGTTCCCATTAAAAGTTACCCCTCAGGGTCCTATTAAATCTTTCAACTCTCACCTTAAACCTCTGGTTCCTGATTTCCCTACTCTGAGGTGCATTTACTCTGTCTATTCCCCTCATGATCTTATACAGCTTTATGAGATCACCTCTCTTCTTCCTGCGCTCCAAGGAATAAGTCCTAACCTCCCCAACCTCTCCCTGTAGCTCAGACCCACAGGTCCTGGCAGCACACTCGCAAATCTTCTCTGCACCCTTTCCAGCCTAACATCATTCCTATAACAGGATGACTGAAACTGAACCAAATGTGGCCTCACCAAGGTCTTGTACAACTGTAACATAACATCCCAACATCTTTACTCAATATGTGTAGGAAGGATCTGCAGATGCAGGTTAAACCGAAGACAGACACAAAATGCTGGAGTAACTCAGAGGGACAGGCAGCATCTCTGGAGAGAAGGAATGGGTGACGTTTCGGGTAGAGACCTTTTTCAGACTGAGAGTCATGGGAGGGGAAGATACAGAGATAAGGAAGTGTAAAGTGTGAGAACGAGACATCAAAGGGGGTGCAGTTCAAGGAAAGTGTAAGAATAGATCATTGTTAGCTAGGTAACAACAAAGCAAACAGAGATAAAATGTAATCAGGGACAGTCAGACTGGTCGGAGACCTGGGAAGGGGGAGGGATGGAGGGAGAGGGAAAGCAAGGGTTATTTTCCTTGATCCTCCCCCTTTGATGTCTTGTTCTCACACCTTATACTTCCTTATCTCTGTATCTCCCCCTCCCCTGACTCAGTCTAAAGAAGGGTCTCGACCCGAAACGCCACCCATTCCTTCTTTCCAGAGATGCTGCCTGTCCCGCTGAGTTACTCCAGCATTTTGTGTCTATCTATACTCAATACTCTGACTGATAGCCAATGTTTTGAAAGCCTTCTTGACCACCCTATCTACCTGTGATGCCACTTTCAAGGAACTATATGTACCAGTGAGTTTAGTTTAGTTTAGTGCTGGAAACAGGCCCTTCGGCCCACTAAGTCAAAACCGACCATCGATTGCCCGTTCACACTAGTTCTATATTATCTCACTTTCTCATCCACTCCCTGCACACTCGGGGCAATTTACAGAAGCCCAATTAATTTACAAACCTGCACATCTTTGGGATGTGGGAGGAAACTGGCAGCAGCCGAGAGATGTCAGGAAGGTGTCAGGGGTTTTAAAGAGAACGGAAAAGAAACAGGATGCCAAGGTGGGCCATGAGACATCCCTGGCAAACAAGATAAAGAACAATCCTAAAAGATTCTACGTTTATTAAAAAGCAAAAGGATAGTTAGGTAGAGAGATTCTGATTCAGGTTAGTTTATTGTCATATAGACTCGGGTACAATGAAATTCCTTGTTCGTGTGAAATCACAGTAAAAATACACATGCAATAATGATAATTATAATAAATATAATGACAGCAGAATGGTGAGTGATTGTCGTACAACCTGAGTGAAAGGGGATGAATTATGAAGCGAGAGAAAGGAATGTAGGTGGAAGGGGATTGACTTCATTTAGTAAATTGAACTGTCATCAGGGTGGCAGGCACAATAAATAGCACACTACATTGCAAATGCATACAAATTGCTTAATGGCCATCGTGAGACTGGCTGTTTCAAGTAAGTTTGAAAAGATTTGGCCATCTTTACTTTAGACATTAGAGATACAGCATGGAAACAGGCACTTCGGCCCACCAAATCGCGCCAATCAGCGATCACCCAGTACACTATCACCATCCGACACACTAGGGACAACCTACAATTTTACCAAAGCCAATTAACCCACAAACCCATACGACTTTGGAATGAGAGGGGAAACCGGAGCACCCTGAGAAAATCCACGTGGTTTTAAGAATTTAAACATTACAGGATGTCCTCACCCATATTTGTGCCTCCATTCTTATGCCTGGAAGCTTGTTCCCAAGTAGAAAAACATATCAAATTACTGTGTAATAATTTATATTTAGTATTATGCATTTTGCACACCTGAACATGCATTTTTGCAAGATAATTTGTAGCCCACTTCCAGCAAAGCTTTATGTAACAATCATCAGTTGCACGTAACCTCAGTCAAATTCATTCCAACACGCACACGTTCATTCTCCACACACAAACTTTACCTCCCACACATGCTTCATGTTTCCTTATCAATGACTCTTCATGAAAAGAGAATGGGAAATGGAAAGAGCCTCTGACGGGTGCTGGGGTGGGAGGTGCAGAGACAACAGCAGAGGCAAAGGTCGGCAAGGTGGTGCAGCGGTAGCGTTGCTGCCTTACAGCGCCAGAGACCCGGGTTCGATCCTGACCTCGGGTGCCATCTGTACGGAGTTTGTACGTTCATCCCGTGGCCACATGGGTTTTCTCCCAGTGCTCCGGTTTCCTCCCACACTCCATAGACTTGCAGGTTTGTAGGTTAATTGGCTACTGTAAATTGTCCCTAGTGTGTAGGATAGTGCTAGTGTACGGGGTGATCGCTGTTCGGCATGAACTCGGTTGGCTGAAGGGCCTGTTTCCACGCTGGATCTCGAACACAAAACTAAACTAAACAAAGGAGCAATAAGTTTATTGTGGTTAGTGAAAAACACCCTAGAAATGGTGGAAGAGGAACTGGAGGAAGAGAAGGGAATGTTTAAGAACAGCAAACTGCTCAAAATCCCCGGCATGAAGGCACCAGAGTGTGGCCTCTCTTTGCGTGCTGGTCCCAGAAGATAATCTACTGTTGTCCACAACAATCGCCCCACTCTTTTAAATCTCAGTTCCATTTGGAAATCTATCAGGATTTCTAGCTGAACATTCTGCACTCTGGTATTTTTCTCTTTGTTCTACCTGTTGTACTTGTGTGTGGCTTGATTGTCCACTTGTATCGTATTATCTTTAATAGGAAAGCATGCAGACAAAAGCTTTTCACTGCATTTTGGTGCAGGTAACAGTAATAAACCAAACCAGGTGGCAAAGGGGATCGCAGGTCTAAGTGACGAATACTATTTTATACTTTATCGCCAGAAACACAGAAGTTCAGAAATAGTTCGTAAGTTCCTAAGTAATACGAGAACAAAGAGAAAAATACCAGAGTGCAGAATGTTCGGCTAGAAATCCTGATAGATTTCCAAATGGAACTGAGATTTAAAAGAGTGGGGCGGAGTGGGACGTTAAAGCTTCATCGGGCTCTTTATTCATTGCAGTACTTTACACTCGTGGTCTTTTGCAGTGCGCTTTGTTGAAGTGAAGCTCTGGGGATTAGCGTCACATCTCCTCCTTGACTCTCAATCCCCGCTATCTCGCTTCAAGTCAGCGGCATTCGGGAAGCATTTCCATAAATAGTGCTGTCTGAAAGAGCCTGTGGTGGTACTTCAAAAGCGTGGCGTCATCCACACGACATGTCCAGTTTCCTCCCACACACTACGGTGGCATCCGAGGCCTCCGCTGAGGCACGAGACCCCGGGTTCAAACCCCGAGTTTGGACGTTCAAGCAAGTCATTCAGACAGACAGACACAAAGTGCTGGAGTAACTCAACAAGTCAGGCAGCATCTCTGGAGAAAGGGGATGGGTGACGTTTCGGATGAGAACCCTTTTTATTCTCCAGAGAATGCTGCCTTGACCCACTGAGTTACTCCAGTATTTTGGTGAGGCCAAAGGCAAATTGGAGGAACAGCACCTCGTATTTTACTTTGGCAGCTTGCAACCCAGCGGTATGAACATTGTTTTCTCTCATTTCAACTAACCCTTGCATTCCTTCTCTCTGACTTCTCCCCGTAACCTTTCACACCCTTACTAATCAAGAACCTGTCAATCTCCACTTTAAAAATACCCAATGACGACATCCACAGCCGTTTGTGGCAATGATTTTAGAAGGATGAGAGGGGATCTCTGGAATTTAGAAGGATGAGAGGGGATCTTATCGAAACGTATAAGATTATTAAGGGGTTGGACATGTTAGAGGCGGGAAACATGTTCCCAATGTTGGGGGAGTCCAGAACCAGGGGCCACAGTTTAAGAATAAGGGGTAGGCCATTTAGAACAGAGATGAGGAAAAACTTTTTTAGTCAGAGAGTTGTGAATCTGTGGAATTCTCTGCCTCGGAGGGCAGTGGAGGCCAATTCTCTGAATAGATTCAAGAGAGAGCTAGATAGAGCTCTTAAGGATAGCGGAGTCAGGGGGTATGGGGAGAAGGCAGGAACGGGGTACTGATTGAGAATGATCAGCCATGATCACATTGAATGCTGGCTCAAAGGGCCGAATGGCCTACTCCTGCACCTATTGTCTATTGTCTATTCTCACAGATTCACCACCCTCTGGCTGAACAAAATTCCTCCTCATCTCCTTTCTAAAAGCACGTCCTTTTATTCTGAGGCTGTTATCAACCAGGTTCCAGAGGGATTGGTGCTGTGCCTTCGATATTTATGATTCACATGTTCTCTCTAGACTCTCCCCACTACAGGAAACATCCTCTCCACATCCATGGGGGGAATTGCTGAGTTGACCCAACAGCTTTGGGAATGCAGGCGTCTGTTCTGGTCGCCGAGCAGTAGGACTGTTCAGTGAATGTTTGTAACTTTGTCAGCGCCAGAAACATAGCCACACTGGTGTACTGCCGAGGTGATGTCAGCTTTCTGATTTTACCAGGTTGAATGCAAAACAAAGCATTTCACCGTACCTAGGTAGATGTGACAGTAAAATATCACTGAATCATGAATGTCATTGAATTGGAGAGGGTGCAGAAGAGATTCACCAGGATGTTACCTGGACTTATGGGCTTGAGTTATAGACAGACGTTGGGTAGCCTGGGACAATTTTCTTTGAAGTGTCGGAGGCTGAAGGGTGACCTTACTGACGTGCACAAGATCATGAGGGGGTGGATGAAATGAACGCTCACAGTCTTTTTCTCCTGAGTAGAGGGCTCAAAAACTAGAGGGGATAGACAAGGTGAGAGGGGAAAGTTCCAAGAGGGATCTCAGGGGCAACCTTTTCACTAGAGCCACACACCACCCTGGCCACGCTCTCATTTCACTCCTGCCATCAGGAAGGATGTATACAGTAGGACCCGAAAACTGTAACTCCAGGTTCAGGAGCGGCTTCTTGCCATCAAGCTATTAAACACGACAACCTCCAAATATACTCCGAACTATATAGACTTGGGGACGTTATTCTTCTCTGTGCCTATTTGTGTATGTATATGTATATATATACACACACATATATATAGATATATATATATATATATAGATATATATATATATATATATAGATATATATACACACACACACACACACACGTTCAGAATAGAATGCTCTTGACTCTTGACATCAGGAATAAGCTGCCAGTGGAAGCTATAGAAGCAGATACAATTTCAACTTTTAAAAGACATTTGGACAGACATATGGATAGGAAGGGCTGAGAGGGCTTAGGCCAAATGCAGGCAAATGGAACCAGGCCAGTAGGCCAGCTTGATCACCACGAACAAAGTGGGCTGAAGGCCTGTCTCCCCGCCTGATAGCTGTGTGACTCCATGAGAGAAATTGTCAAGCTGACACAACATAAATGTCACCTGTGACACGTGGGAAAAATGCTCAGGTTAAACTGCACCTGTTGCAATTTTCTTTGTAGTTAATTTCCTGATTACTTTGACAAATGCTGAAAAGCCCATGAGAAATTAAATTTGTTCTCAATGTTAACATTTGCCGAGCTTTGCAAATAATAACAACTACTTGCACAGTGGCACAGCATTAGAGTTGCTACCTTACAGCGCCAGAGGCCTGGGTTTGATCCTGACTACGGATGCTGTCTGTACGGAGTTTGTACGTTCTCCCTGTGATCGCGTGGGTTTTCTCCGGGTTCCTCACACATTCCAAAGACGTGCAGGTTTGTAGGTTAATTGGCTTCGGTAAGTTGTAAAATTGTCTCTATGGTGTAGGATAGTGTTAGTGTATGGGGTGATCGCTGGTTGGCATTGACTTGGTGGGCCGAAGGGCCTGTTTTGGCGCTGCATCTCTAAAGTCTAAATTATAAAGGGCGAAGAGGGGTGAAATGTAAAACTGTTATGTATAACGTTTTTCTCACAGAGGATGGAGAATCTCTGGAATTCTCTTCCACGGTAGGTGAGGGAAGCTGAATCATTGGAAGTATATAGAGGGGAGGTGTATAAATATTTGGTAGATCAAGGAATATAGAGTTACGGAGAAGGGGCACAGAAGAAGAGTTGAGATTCGCCTTCTTCATATTGAATGACGGGGCAGGCTTGGAGGCCTGTTCTGATTTTCCGATCTGGTGCAGCATTGTAAGAAATTGGCCAAAGTTTGTGACGTGACCATACTAGTAATCTACGTTGCCCAAGTTACTTTGACATTGGGTGACCTAAACCGGACGATACGGCACACATCTGCTATGTTTCAACGCCTCGAGGATTGGGCATGCAACAATTTCCCAGTTCCAGTTCATACATCGTCAGTGACTGTCAAATGTTGCTCCTCCAGTTCTGGGCTATTCCCCAGCACTAATTTTGACACCTTTGCCTTCAGTTGCACAGGGCATAGTCAACCAGAGCAGAATAAAGAATTTGGATCACTCTAGGAGGCTAATAAGTTTCTAAGTCATTGGAGTAGAATGAGGTTATTCGGCCTGTCAAATCTGCTCCGCCATTCAATCATGGCGGATCTATCTTCCCCTCTCAATCCCGCTCTCCTGCCTCTCCCCAAAACCCCTGACCCCTTCAATAATCAAGAATCTGTCATCTCCGTGTTAAAAATACCCAGTGATGTGGCCTCCACCGTCGTCTGTCGCAACGAATTCCACTTTCTGGCTAAAGAAATTCCTCCTCATCTTTCTAAAGGTGTGTCCTTTTATTCTAAGGCTGTGCCCTCTGGTCCTAGACTCACCCACTAGTGGAAACATCCTCTCCACATCTAATGATAATGTTTCTCTGCTGCCTCTTTTGATTTAGTATCGCTTCAGTAACCACTGTCATCAGTGTCTGCCCCTTCCACAGCCCTTGGTAACAATTCAATATCATTGCAGCAACTTGCTGTCATTTGTTATCATGATTGTAACCAAAAGCACAGTTCGGCAGAGACCGTTGGGTATTTATTTAGTCATCAGATCTCAACTCATTCTCCTTGCTCAGGAATGCTCAATGACATGTATTTATTTTAGGTTTACTAAACCCTGATAAGTTTGTCACGTATGGAGACACAGTGAAAACCTTTGTTTTGCCTACTAACCACACAGATATACCATACAATAGATACAAACAGGTCAAACTCAAATAAAAATGGGTAGAGCAAAGGGATGCAGAATATAGTTCTCAGGCATTGTAGTGCATCAGTTCCAGAGACAAAGTCCAATGTCTGCAATGGGGTAGAGGTGAATCGGACCGTGCCCTAGCTTATGAAGGACCGTTCAGAAGCCCAGTAACAGAGGGGAAGAAGCTGTTCCTGAGTCTGGTGGTGCGCGCTTTCAAGCTTCTGTATCTTCTGCTGAACGGGAGCAGGGAGAAGAAGGAATGACCACGGTGAGACAAGTCTTTGATTATGTTGGCTACTTTTCCAAGATTGATTGGGGCAGCATGGTAGCGCAGCGGTAGAGTTGCTGCCTTACAGCACCAGAGACCCAGATTCGATCCTGACTACAGGTGCTGTCTGTACGGAGGTTGTACTTTCTCCCTGTGACCGTGTGGGTTTCCCCCGGGTGCGTCGGTTTCCTCCCACACTCCAAAGATTTACGGGCTTGTAAGTTAATTGGCTTCAGGTAAAATTATAAATTGTCTCTAGTGTGTAGGATAGCGTCAGTATACGGGGTGATCGCTGGTCAGTGTGGACTCGGTAGGCTGAAAGGCCTGTTTCCGCGCTGTTTCTCTATAGCCTAAAAGTCTAATGAGTGATGTGTAGATCGTCAAAGATGAGCAGTCTGGTCTGTTTGGTAGACTGGGCTACATCTACAACTCTCTGCAATTTCTTGCGGTCTTGGTGAGCTTCATTTGCATGGTAATATGTACCAAGGCACTTCATAATAACATTGTAAAAATGTTGTCACAGGAGGAACAAGTAGCACTGATGACCACAAGCTTTGTCAACGAGAAGCATATCAAAGTGGGAAAGTTCGCAACAGGGTTCTGGGGGTGTAGTCTGGGTACTGGGGCCCCTATCTGCCATGTCCTTATACGTGTAACTACTGGGGGCTATAAATTGAGACACAAGGAACTGCAGATGCTGGTTTACAAAAAATGACAGAGTGTTGGAGTAATTCAGCGGGTCAGGCAGCATCTCTGGAAACATGGACAGGTGGACATTTGGGTCAGGACCCTTCTTCAGTCTGAAGAGGCTGGAGTTTGAAGAAGGGTTCTGATCCAAAACGTCACCCATCCTTTTTCTCCAGAGATGCTGCCTGGCCCGCTGTGTTACTCCAGCACTTTGTCTTTCTCTTTGGTATAAACCAGCATCAGTTGTTCTTTCCAACTCAAAGTAGGGAATATTGATGGCAAGGCAGAGGGGTTCAAGGCGGATAATTCCATAGGTTAGGACCTTGGCAGCATAAAGCACAGAGCTCTGCATTGCGGCAATGAACATCAAAAGGCCAGAATTGGAAGAGCTATATTTAATACGTGCAGAATGCACTGACGATGAATGTCTTTGAATTAGCAAGCAATGCCAGACGTGACAGGCTGGATGTGCACGCCTTGTCATCATGGTTTCGTCAGTTTGCCTGAACTTGCAATGTGGGCATGTCAATTTGTAAGCCAAAAAAAGACACAAATTGCTTGAGTAACTCGGCAGGTCAGGCAGCATCTCTGGAGAACATGGATTGGTGACGTTTCGGGTCGGGACCCTTCTTCAGACTGATCGATCGACAATGTTTCAGGTCGGGACCCTTCTTCAGTCTGAAACATCACCTATCGATCAGTCTGAAGAAGGGTCCAGACCCGAAACATCACCTATCCTTGCTCTTCAGTGATGCTGCCTGACCCGATGAGTTACTCCAGCACTCTGTGTCCTTTAATGTAAACCACGATTTGCAGTTCCTTGTGTCTCAATTTATCGCACTCTGAAGTTACCCGGATGGCAATCAGGGGCACCAGTACCCAGACCACACAGGCAAAGCCCTGTTTCCCAGACAACGCAGCAGAGGCCCTGGCTCCCAGACTGTATTCCCAATTCCCCAAAACTGCAGATGTGGCCCTTGCAGAAGGCAGCATGGTGGCGCAGCGGTAGAGTTGCTGCCTTACAGCACCAGAGACCCAGGTTCGAACCTGACTACAGGTGCTGTCTGTACGGAATTTATACATTCTCCCTGGGACCACGTGGGTTTTCTCTGGGTGCTCAGGTTTCCTCTCACACTCCAAAGGCGTGCAGGTCTGTAGGTTAATTGGCTTTGGTAAAAAATTGTAAATTGTCTGTAGTGTGTGCGAGTGTGCTAGTTAGTGTACGGGGGGTCACTGGTCGGCACGGACTTGATGGGCCTTAGGGCCTGTTTCCGTGCTGTATCTCTAAAGTCTAAGGTCTATGTGGCCCCGTTATCTACATACTTCAGACAGATCCTGGTTCCCAGACTGCAGATGTGGCCTCAATTCCCTGGCACTGTGTATGTCGCCCTGTTTCCTAGACAACCAACAGAGGCCCTGGTTCTGGGAAATTGAAGGCAGGGTCTCAGTTCCCAAATGCTGCAGGAAATGGAATGATTTCTGGGCCGAATGCAGGGAGCTGCCGTACAAAAACCTCAATAAAATGCCTCATCATAAATTTAGATCCCCAATTTGCCAACCTTTCAGTTGGTGCTTTTGTGAATCAAGGTTTTGAACAAAAATACTTATAATTTAGACATGGGTCTGTGCTCAGTCAATGAGACACTTGTTTCCAAGTTAAAAGCATGTGGGCGTTAAAAGACCTAAAAAAGAAATCCACTTGTACAGGTCCTCTCTCAGCTTGGGAACTGTACCAAACACAGAACAGACAATGAAGTACAGTTTCTTTAACAAGTGTTGTCCGCGCATGAAACTCGGCAACCAAGTCTGGGATCATCACCTCAGCTGAAGCTCGCTGCCTTGCCAACACGAACTACGTGGTCCAGAGTTACATTGTTGGATCAGACATTGTTCTAAGGCCCAGCCTTTGAAATATTAGTTTAGTTTAGTTAACAGATGCAGTGCAGAAACAAGCCCTTTGGCCCACCCAGTCCACGCCGACCAGCGATCCACGAACACTAACACTATCCTACACACACGAGGGACAATTTACAATATTACCAAAGCCAATTAGCCAACAAACCTGTACGTCTTTGGAGCGTGGAAGGAAACCGGGGCACCGGGAGAAAACTCATGCAGGTCACGGAGAGAACCTACAAACTCCATAGGCAGCAATCGAACCCAGGTCTCTGGCGCTGTAAGGTAGCAACTCTATTGCTGTGTCACCGTGCCGCCCAAAAAACAATTAGCCAACAAACCTGCACGTCTTTGGGATGTGGGAGGAAACCGGAGCACCCGGAAAAAACTACAGCAAGAATGTGCAAACTCTGTACAGACAGCACTTGTAGTCAGGATTGAGTTCGTGTCCCTGGCGTTGTAAGGCAGCAACTCAACTGCTGAGCCACTGTGCAGCACTGTTTCAGAAAGGAGCAGCACAGTTATCCCCAGCACCCCGCACTAACGGTTGTCCCTCAAACTGCGTTACCAAAGCATATCTGAAACAGATGAAAATTTGAAGCAGGGTCCCGACCCGAAACATCGCCCATCCTTTTTCTCCAGAGATGCTGCCTGACCCGCTGAGTTGCTCCAGCACACTGTGTCTACCTCAATAGACAATAGGTGCAGGAGGAGGCCATTCAGCCCTTCGAGCCAGCACCGCCATTCAATGTGATCATGGCTGATCATTCTCAATCAGTACCCCATTCCTGCCTTCTCCCCATACCCCCTGACTCCGCTATCCTTAAGAGCTCTTCATGGCACCTTGCTATTTATTTTATAACTGATAAGCAGTTTACCTTTTCAGTTCAAAAGCATTTCATTGGCTGTGAAACATTTTTGGACATTTTGTTATGAAAAGCATGGTCATAACCATAAAGGACTTTGGTTAGGCTGCATTTGGAGTATTGAATGCCGTTCCGGTTTCCCCATTACAGCAAAGATGTGGAGGCTTTGGAAAGGTTGTTCAGGAGGTTTAGCAGAATGCCACTTGGAGTTGGAAGGTTTCAGCTACAGGAAGCAGTTGTTTAGACTTGGATTGTTTTCTCTGGATCGTTAGATGTTGAGGGGAGACTTGAAAGAAGTAGAAAAAATAGTAAGCGGTATAGATAATGTAGACCGTCAAAACATTAGTTCTATCCTACACACTAGGGATAATTTACAGAAGCCAATTAACCTACAAATCCGCACATCTTTGGAACTGGACCACCCGAAGGATGGATCAGCGCGGTCACAGGGAGAACGTACAAACTCTGTACGGACAGCACCCGTGGTCAGGATCGAACTCGGGTCTCTAGCTCTGTAAAGCAGCAACTCTACCGCTGTGCCACCTGCTATGTGCCGGTGGTGGAGGCAGATACGATAGTGGCATTTAAGATGCCTTTTTAGATAGACACATGGAAATGCAGGAAATATAGGGACATGGATCATATACAATCAGAGGAGCTCAGTTCATTACAAAAATTGTGGACCGAAGGGTCTGTCCCTGTGTTGTACTATGTTCTAGTTTATTTTCAGTACCTAATCCACTTTCTCCTGGCTCTCAGCTGCTACAATTTTCCATTGAAGTTTAGCTTACCGTTGGAAAATTCGAAGTACAGCTCGCTAATAGGATACTTAGATGTGCAAATATCAAGATACCTTCAGGATTCACACTCTTCTCTGTGCAAAATAATTTCCTACAATAGAAGCATTTGATAACTGGCTTCCTGTCACCTATCCCATTTCTGAAATGACAACTGGAAAGCACCTGGTATATGCATAGCCCAGCTTCCTTGTACTTTACCCCTTAGTTTGTACAGCTGCTGCCTCACAACGCCAGAGACCGGCCTTTGATCCTGACCATGGGTGCTGTCTATGTGGAGTTTGCACGTGCTCCCTGTGACTGCGGGGGTTTCCTCTGGGTGCTCCGGTTTTCTCCCAAAGACGTGCGTGCTTGTAGGTTAATTGACCTCTGTAAAATTCCCCCTCGTGTGCAGGGAGTGGATGGGAAAGTGGGATAACACAGAATGAGTGTGAATGGGTGAGGGGTGGTCAGCGTGGACTTGGTGGGACCAAGGACCTGTTTCCATGGTGTATCTCCAAACCACATTAAACTAAACTAAGCTTGTGCATCATGTGCTTAGAGATCCAATGGAATCCAAATGCTGCTCCGCTGTGTAAGTGCTACTCCGCTACTCAAGAAGGGAGCAAGGCAAAGAGGGAAGACTATAGACCGCCTTCAGCACTTCAACTCCCCCTCCCAATCCCAGCCTGACCTTTCTGTCATGGGCCTCCTCCAGTGCCATAGTGTGGCCCACCGGAAATTGGAGGAACAGCACCTCATATTTCGCCTGGGCAGCTTGCAGCCCAGCGGTATGAACATCGACTTCTCCAACTTTAGATAGTTCCTCTATCCCTCTCTTCCCCTCCCCCTTCCCAGATCTCCCTCTATCTTCCTGTCTCCGCCTAAATCCTTCCTTTGTCCCGCCCCCCTGACATCAGTCTGAAGAAGGGTCTCGACCCGAAACGTCACAGATTCCTTCTCTCCTGAGATGCTGCCTGACCTGCTGAGTTACTCCAGCATTTTGTGAAAAAAGACCGCCTTCAGTGGTCGGTAAGATTTTAGAGTCCATCATTAAGGATAAGGGTTTCCATGTACTAAGAAGCACATGATAAAATAGGCCGAAGTCAGCATGGTTTTGTGAAGGGGAGATGTTGCCTGACAAATCTGTTGGAATTCTTTCAAGAAGTACGTAGCAGGATAGACAAAGGAGAGTCAGTGGATGTGGTTTACCTGGATTTTCAGGCCTTTTGTTACATGTGAGGCTGCTAAAGATGAGAGCCTATGGTATCAAAGGGCAGATACTAACATGTATAGCAGGTTGGCTGGACGGCAGGAGGTAAAGAGTGGCAATAAAGGGGCTTGGCTTTTTCTGGTTGGCTGCCAGTAACTAGCGGATTTCCACAGGGGTCGGTGCTGGGGCCGCTACTCTTCACGTTGTATCTTAATGATTTGGACGAGGGGATTGAGGGCTTTGTGGCCAGGTTTGTGGATGATACAAAGATAGATGGAGACGGGTGCTGCACTGTAAGGAGTTTGTACGTTCTCCCCGTGACCTGCGTGGGTTTTCTCCGAGATCTTCGGTTTCCTCCCACACTCCAAAGACGTACAGGTGTGTAGGTTAATTGGCTGGGTAAATGTAAAAATTGTCCCTAGTGGGTGTAGGATAGTGTTAATGTACGGGGATCGCTGGGCGGCACGGACTTGGAGGGCCGAAAAGGCCTGTTTCCGGCTGTATATATATGATATGATATGATATGATATGGAAGGGCAGGTAGTGTGGAGGAAGCAGTGACTCTGCAGAAGGACGGACAGGTTGGGAGAGAGGGCAGAGAAGTGGCAGATGGAATACAGTGTTTTATGGTGTGTACTGTAGTGCATTCGGTAATAGGAATAAAGGCGCAGACTATTTTCTAAATGGGGAGATGATTCAGGTATCAGAGGTGAAAAGTGACTTGAGAGTGCTGTAGCAGGATTTCCAAAAGGTTGATTTATAAGATGATAGGAGGAAGACAAATACAATGTTAGCATTTATTTCGAGAGGATTAGAATATAAAAATAAGGATGTAATGCTGAGGCTTTATAAGCCACTGGTCAGACCGCATTTGGTGTACTGTGAGCAGTTTTGGGCCCCATATCTGAGGAAGGGTGTGCTGGCATTGGAGAGGGTCCAGAGGAGGTTTACAAGAATGATCCCAGGGATGATTAGGTTAACATATGATGAGCGTTTGATGACTCTGGGGGTGTCCTCGTTGGAGTTTGGAAGGATGAGGGGGGATCTCATTGAAACTTACCGAATAGTGAAAGGCCTGGATAGAGTAGATGTAGAGAGGATGTTTCCACTAGTAGGAGTGTCTCGGACCAGAGGGAACAGCCTCAGAATAAAAGGATATACCTTTAGAAAGGAGATGAGGAGGAATTTCTTTGGTCAGAGGGTGGCGAATCTGTGGAATTCATTGCCACAGACAGCTATGGAGGCCGTCATTTGATCTTTTTAAAGCAGAGAGTGACAGGTTCTTGATTAGTACGGGTGTCAAGGGTTATGGGGAGAAGGCAGGAGAATGGGGTTGAGAGGGAAAGATAGATCAGCCATGATTGAATGGCAGAGTAGACTCGATGGGCCGAATGGCCTAATTCTCCTCCTATAACATGAACATGATTCAAAAACCACTTGTTCCCTGCTGGTCATAGACTCTTTAATGCTTCATTCCTATGCTAAGGTACTGTAGATGCACAGTGCCGGAGTGACTCAGCAAGTCAGGCAGCATCTCTGGAGAAAATGGAAGGGTGACGTTTCAGGTTGGGACCCTTCTTCAGACTGAAAGGAGAGGCGGCGGGGGGAACTGGAGGTAAGAAAAGGCTAGAACAATGCAGGACCTGCAACAGATGACCAAGGAGAGGTGGAGCCCATAATGGCCCATTGTTGGCTGGGAAAGAGGTGAGAACGAAAGGACACAAGGATGCAAACAATGGAAGTAGTAGGACGACTAGGGTGGGAGAGGGAACGCTAGGCTTACGTGAAATTAGAGAAGTCAATATCATACCACTGGGTTGTAAGCTGCCCAAGCGAAATATGAGATGCTCTTCCGCCAATTGCCTTATTCCTATGCTAAGGATGAATTCCCAATCTTCCAATCTACCTCATTATGGCCCTTGCACTTTTAAAAAGCTGCACTTCCGCTGTAATAGTAACATCACATTCTACAGTTTGTTTATTTCTTCACTACCTGATGTATTCGTGCACGATTTGCCTAAAAGACATGCAAAACAAAGTTTGTCGTTCTATCTCAGTCGGTGCGCGTGATGATAATAAACCAAACACAGGATACATTTCTTCCCCAATTATTCTGCACACTGAAGTAACATTGTATATATATATGTACATTGTAGAGTTAAGGAGATTTCATAACCCATTACAATGTGGAAATAGCTTTAGGTTTATTATTGTCACGTGCACTGAGGTACAGTGGAAATCAATGTTTGCATGCTTTCAAAAACAGATAAGATTATACTATACATAAAAGAGGGGCCAGCTGTTTCCACGCTGCATCTCCAAACTAAACTAAACTAAACTACAATCAAGTCGCACTGTAGTACAATAGGAAGAGCATAAAGGATTACTGAACACAGTTCCCAACATTGTAGCACATCAGTTCCATAGACAAAGACCTGTAAGCATATCGTTTAATTTGGCTTTTGCAAATTGCCCCTAGTGTGTATGACATAGAACTAGTGTACAGGTGATCAATGGTTGGCGCTGACTCGGTAGGCCAAAGGGCCTGTTTCCACGCCTATCTCTAAACTAAACTAGAATCAAGTCAAACTGAAGCACGCTAGGTAGAGCATAGGGGAAGGTACAGAGTGCTGAACACAGTCCCCAGAATTGTAGAGCATCAGCTTCATAGACAAAGACCTGTAAGTTTGGTAGTTTAATTGGCTTCTGTAAATTGCCCTTGTTTCCACGCTGTATCATAAACTAGACTAAATTAAATTACAATCAAGTCAAACTCAAATACAATAGATAGAGCAAAGGGGAAGACACAGAGTGCAGAATATAGTTCTCAGCATTGTAACACATCAGTTCCAGAGACAAAGTCCAATGCCCACAATGGGGTAGAGGTGAACTGAACAGTACCCTAGCTTATAGAAGGACTGTTCAGAAGCCTGACAACAGAGGGGAAGATGACGTTCCTGACAACTCAAAGAAAGTATTATCAATCTTGAAGGATTAAAACGTCCAGTGCCCGGCCCTGCCCGTGTTGGTGAGCGGCTTACCTAAAAGACCATGAGGCACTGACTGCCGCCTCTCTGGTTTGCCCTCCTGGTCCTTGCGTTTCTTGCTCCCTCTGAGGCTGCCGAACCGCTTCATGGGTAGCAGTGGTCTCGTCGGTGTGGAAGATTGTCATGCCATGCGTCAGCTGATGAAGGGGCTGCTTCGGCGGAGAGGAGCGCTGGGCTGGCTGACTTAAGAAGGCAGATCTTCACGGCGAGCCCTAAGAGCACTCTGCACGCTAACTAAAGAGCGGGGAAAGAAATATCAGCGATGATACCTGTCCTATCCCAGCCGAGACAAAATAAAGCGCATCCCACAAATCACTGAGCATCCAGGACGACAGCAGGCAACGTTCCGATGCAGTAGCTCCGGGCTCACTCGCCTCTCCGGAGTGCAGTCAATGCAGACATGCACAGCTATAAACTCCCCTGCAGCCGATCATTAACTGCAGCTGTGCACAATGTGGCTTTAAAATAGCTTGGATGGATTAGACTGTAAAAGGAAACCTCCCTATGTTGACAATCCTCAGCAACCATTGGCCAAAGCCTGCCTCCTCCTTGTGGCATGACATCATGTCTATTTTGATTCAAGCTCTGAGTGGTGAGAAGCCAAAGCCTTTCGTTGCTCTGACAGCAAGATGTTCACATCCAAGCCTTGCTCTGCAAATGCCCACTGCCTGCACTGTCAGGCAAGGCTCTGTCTATTAGTGTCTACCTGCAGTGATGTTTGGGGCAGAATCAGCACAATTCAACAGATGAATACCCAACAGATGCATTACCTTCTGGCAAATCAGGGGGTGACACACTGGCTGAGCAGTAGAGTTGCTGCCTCGCACCGCCAGAGACGTGGGTCCGATCCTGACCTCGGGTGCCGGCTGTGTGGAGTTTGCACAAACACGTGCGGCAGATGCAGGTTTAAATCAAAGGTAGACATAAAACACTGGAGTAACCCAGCGCGCCAGGCAGCATCTCTGGAGAGAAGGAATCCCTTTTCTCCAGAGATGCTGCCTGTTCTGCTGAGTTACTCCAGCATCTACCTGTGGTAGGTTGATTGGTCTCTTGTAAATTGCCCCTGGTGTGTATGGAGCGGATGAGAAAGTGGGATAAAGTGGAAACAATGTGAACGGGTGATCGATGGTCGGTGTGAACCCGGTGGGCTGAAGGGACCGTTTCCGTGCTGTATCTCTAAACTAAACTGACCAATTCTCCTTCTGCCGTCAAATACACTTTATGTTAGTCAGGATGTTCTGGGATGGCATCATCCGGGATCAATGCCAGATGCACTTGCTGGACCAGGATGGGAGGGTTGATCTCACTGATGCTCAGCGCCTTGGAGGTTTAGTTGAGTTTAGTTCAGAGATGCAGCGCGGAAACAGGCCCTTCAGCCCACGGAGTCCAGACCAGCAATCACCCCGTACACTACCACTACCCTGCACACTAGAAACAATTTACAATTTTGCCTAAGCCAATTAACCGACAAACTGTCTTTGGAGTGTGGGAGGAAACCGGAGCACCCGGAGAAAACCCACACGATCATAGAGAGCTCCATACAGACAGCAACTGAGGTCAGGATCGATTTATTCACAAAATGCTGGAGTAACTCAGCAGGTCAGGCAGCATCTCGGGAGAGAAGGAATGGGTGACGTTTCGGGTCGAGACCCTTCTTCAGACTGATGTCAGGGGGGCGGGGCAAAGGAAGGATATGGGTGGAGACAGGAAGATAGAGGGAGATCTGGGAAGGAGGAGGGGAAAGGAGGGACAGAGGAACTATCTAAAGTTGGAGAAGTCGATGTTCATACCACTGGGCTGCAAGCTGCCCAGGCGAAATATGAGGTGCTATTCCTCCAATTTCCGGTGGGCCTCACTATGGCACTGGAGGAGGCCCATGACAGAAAGGTCAGACTGGGAATGGGAGGGGGAGTTGAAGTGCTCGGCCACCGGGAGATCAGTTTGGTTAATGCGGACCGAGCGCAGGTGTTCAGGATCGAACCCGGATCTCTGGCGCTGTGAGGCAACAACTCTACTGCTGCGCCACCATGCTGCCATAAGACAGTGAAGTCTCAGCGACAACTAGGCCAATGGCTGAGCCCAGAAAGCAATGTAGGACCAGAGTAGACCACCTGGTCTCTCAAGCCCAAAGATAATAGCAGAGCAAGATAGACCACTCGACCCTAAAAACCGTAGTATGTCATGGCGCCATTTTAGTAGGCAGCAACTTGCAGAAACATTTTAAAAGAAAAATAACAAAAATATGTGAATTGATAGATGAGATAAATTCTGTATTTTTATGGCATCATCACACATACTATTCCCCCAAAACACTGATTACTCTGCGAGAGGCATAGCGAACGGCGGGTTTTGCTTACTAAAATAGCGGACGTTACGCTCCTTTGCGTACTACACTTCAGTATAGGCGATTTCAACAGAGTGGTCTATCTTGCTCCTCTGGTATCTTTGCTCAATCCTGCTCCACCATTCAATATGGCAGACCAGACTCCCCACCATTGACTCCAGCCACACTTCACGCTGCCTTGGAAAAGCAACTAAACACAATCAAAGACCTGTCAAATATTTATCTATCTCAATCTTAAATATTTCTAATCAGCTCATCTCCTGCATGTTCTGGGCCATGGAATTCCAGAGATTTACCACCTTCTGAGAAAATAAATTTCTATGCAACACAGTTTTAAATGACCAGGCGACACGGTGGCGCAGCGGTAGAGTTGCTGCCTTACAGCGAATGCAGCACCAGAGACCTGGGTTCGATCCCGACTACGGATTCTGTCTGCACGGAGTTTGTACGTTCTCCCCGTGACCTACATGGGTTTTCTCCGAGATCTTCTGTTTCCTCCCACACTCCAAAGACGCAGAGGTATGTAGGTTAATTGGCTTGGAAAATGTAAAAAATTGTCCCTAGTGGGTATAGGATAGTGTTAATGTGCGAGGATCACTGGTCCCCGCATCTTCCCCTCTGTTATTAGCCTTCTGAACTGTCCTTCCATAAGCTAGGGCACTTTCCTAGTGGGTATAGGATAGTGTTAATGTGTGGGGATCGCTGGTCGGCGCGGACACGGTGGACCGAAAGGGCCTGTTTCCACACTGTATCTCTCAGCTAAAGTAAACCAGCTCTTTAATGAAGAACCTTTGAACAAATGCTGAAATTGACGTAAATGATTAAAAAAATTACTTAAAATGTTCATTAAAGTCACTTTCATTTTATATTTTTAATGAATTGGAAGTATTGTGGGGGGGCATAGGACACCACTGATGTGGCACTGGCCAGCTCTTCCCACAATGAAATGCAATCAGTCTATCATCTGCACCTGTATTTTTAAATCTACAAGTAACCTTTTTCAATGCAAAATGAATTGAAGCATAAAACCTACAAGTGTAGGAAGAAACTGCAGATACTGGTTTACACCAAAGATAGACACAAAATGCTGGAGTAACTCAGCAGGACAGGCAGCATCTCTGGAGAGAAGGAATGGGTGACATTGCAGGTCGAGACCCTTCTTCAGACTGAGAGTCAGGGGAGAGGGAGACCACAGATATGGAGGGAGGGGCAAGTTGTGAAAACAACAGATCAAAGCAGACCATGTTCAAGGAAATGTAGAACGGTTCATTGTTAGATGAGGGGAAGGTGACAATGACGCATATAATCAGTAAAATTAATCTCGAGGACAGTGAAACTAGCCGGAGAACTAGGGTGGGGGAGAGACAGAGAGAGGGAAAGCAAGAGTTAATTGAAGTTAAAGAAATCAATATTCATTGATTTGGTTATAAGCTGCCCAAGCAAAATATGAAGTGCTGTTCCTGTAATTTACGTTGGCCCTCACACTCACTAGGCCTCCTCACAGTGGAGGAAGCCTAGGACAGAAAAGTCAGTATGGGAATGGCAGGGGGAGTTAAAGTATTTAGCAACTGGGAGATTATATAGGCCCAGGGGGATATGGTGCAACCTGACATGGTTGCTCTTTACTTTCAGCAAATGGATTTTGCGGTGTAAAAAGGTCCCAGTTTACATTTGAAAGAGTTTTCTCTTTTATAATCAGTTTTTTTTTTTTAAATTAAAAATTGTCCTAAATATACAGATTACACCTGGAAAAGTTTACATATTTCCTTCCCTTGTAAGATCATTTTAGTTTAGTCTAGTTTAGTTTATTGTATCGTACACCGAGGTATTGTGAAAAGCTTTTGTTGCAATGCTAACCAGTCAGCACACACAAAAGCTTTTCACTGTACCTCGGTACGTGTGACACTAATAGGGCGGCACGGTAGCGCAGCGGTAGAGTTGCTGCTTTACAGCGAATGCAGCGCCGGAGACTCAGGTTCGATCCTGACTACGGGTGCTGCACTGTAAGGAGTTTGTACGTTCTCCCCGTGACCTGCGTGGGTTTTCTCCGAGATCTTCGGTTTCCTCCCACACTCCAAAGACGTACAGGTATGTAGGTTAATTGGCTGGGTAAATGTAAAAAAAAAAAAAATTGTCCCTAGTGGGTGTAGGATAGTGTTAATGTACGGGGATCACTGGGCGGCACGGACTTGGTGGGCCGAAAAGGCCTGTTTCCGGCTGTATATATATGATATGATATGATATATGATAAATTAAACTAAACTTATAAGACAAGGAAATATGTCAACTTTTACACATCTACTCTATATTTAGGACAGTGGTCAAGGCTGCCTTTTACTGATATCACTTCCCAATTTAAGAGCCAAGAGTGTCTTATTGTCATATGTACCGAAACAGAACGATGAAATTCTTTTTAATTTTCTTATTAGCGATATTTTAATTCCTCAAATGCCACTCGCTGGGATTTGAACTCACCTTCCAGATGAACAATAGAGGCCCAACCATTTTTGGCCTTGATCATATAATTCTGAGATTCTAATTTATTTACGCAAAAGCATTTTGACAGACTTAGTAAAAATTTATATCATCAAAAGTTCTTCCATTATCAACCAACTTGGATAAGCAACGCAGTGTGAACTTAAAACAAACTGCTGGAAATGCTCTTTGCTGTCAAAGTCTTTGCACCAATGCCAAGCATTGGAAGACATGCAGGTGTGTTTACTGTTGCTACATTAGTCGACTTTGAGGGAGCTGGGGACATGTCCTGGGGTGTAGTGGTCCTATCCAGTCTGCTGCAGAACTCAGATGGCAGGTGTTAGTTGAGGGCAGGACACAGGAGAGGGGAAAGGACACAGGGATAATCCCAAAGCAGGAGATGCCTGGGACATGTGTGGTCCATGATTATGTCGGCTGCTTTCCCAGGGACCCATGAAGTGTAGGTTGAATTGACGGGGGGAAGGAGGAGGTGAAGGTTGGGGAGGTTGGTTTGCATGATGGACTCGGCTGTGTCCACAAATCTTTGCAGTTTCTGGCGAGCTTGGGCAGAGCGTTGCTTTGCCAAACCAGTCCAGACCCGAAACGTCAACAATGCTTTTTCTCCAGAGGTGCTACCTGACCCGCTGAGTTACCCCAGCACTTTGTGTCTATCCGTGATGCATCCTGATAGGAAGCTTTCTACAGCGCATCTATAGAAACTGGTAAGGATCAGAAGGTCAATGACCAGATTACATGGTAATAGTGTCAATAGGGGTTGGACTAAGGCAAATCATTGATGACATTTACACCTTGGAACTTGAATCTCTTGACCTTTTCCACCAACGCCATTGATGCTGTCTGGCCCATGTACCCCACACCACTTTGTGAAGTTGATGACGAGCTCCTTCGTATAGCTGACATGGAAGGAGAGGTTGTTGTCTTGACACCATATTACTAGGCACACTATCTACTTCCTCTACCCTTCTCAACATTGTTCAAGAGCTCCGGTTGCCCCACACATTCCAAAGACCTGCAGGCTAATCGGCTACTGTAAATTGTCCCTACTGCATAGGATAGAACTAGTGTAAGGGGATTGCTGACTGACTCGGTGGGCTGAAGTGCCTCTTTCCACACTGTATCTCTTTGAAAAAAGTAGGTAGAAAGAGAAGTGGTAGCAGTGAGGTGAGGGTTAATGGCCAAGAGAGGGAAGACTGGGATAGTGGATTGTCAGGATTTCTCTGAGGGCTGGCACAGTCTCAATGGGCTGAATGGAATTCCTGGATGTCGTTAGCAAATATAATCTGAACACGAAAACGATTCTCGCTCCCAGCTTTGCTCTTAAACTCTACGGCTCAGTTTACAAAGGGAAGGAAAACATTCTGCACCAGCTGTGACGTGAATGTGGACATCCCATAAACAGTGATGCCACTGTTAACTTTCTTTATAATTCAGGGTCTGTGCTCTTTTGCTATGAGGCAGCTCAATAATTCATAACTGAACCCCAAGTTCACATCTCTCTCCTTTCCTGACACGCTTTTGCCTCCTTTTCACCTCGTGCCTTTGTTGCTATTCCCACCCATCTGCCAACCACCTGAATAAAACTATCACTTGCCAGACCTTATCCTGCTCCCACCTCTCTTTTCCATCTTTCTTCCCTCCTCCCCCCGACTGCAGTCACCCGACTGCAGTCACATCTGGAAGAAGGGTTGTGACCTGGAACGTTTCTCTGGAGACTTGATAGCTGTACATACAATTACCAGAGGCATAGGTAGGGTAGAGAGTCAGAATCTTTTCCCCAGGGTGGGAATATCCAACTCTAGAGGGCATAACCATAAGGTGAGAGGAGGACAGTTTAATGGACGTGCGCGGGGCAAGTTTGTTTTTAACACAGAGAGTGGTGGGTGCCTGGAACGCGTTGTCAGGTGTGGTGGTGGAGGCAGATACCATAGAGGTGTTTAAGAGGCTTTTACAAAGGCACATGGAAGCGCAGGGAATGGAGGCATATGGACTATGTGCAGGCAAATGAGATCAGTTGAACTTGCCATGGTGTTCAGTACAAACATTGTGGGCCAAAGAGCCCATTCCTGTGCTGCACTGTTCTATGTTCGGTGTTCTTGGGTGGCACAGAGGCACAGAGGTGGAGTTGGTGACTTTCTGCGCCAGGGTTCAATCCTGACTATGGGTGCTGTCTGTACAGAGTCTGTACGTTCTCACCGTGACCGTGTGGGTTTTCTCTGGGCGCTCCGGTTTCCTCCCACACTCCAAATATGTCCAAGTTTGTAGACTAATTGGCTTCTGAAATTGTTAAATTGTCCCTAGTTTGTAGGTAGTGTTAGTGTACTGGGTGAATGCTGGTCGGTGTGGGCACGGTGGGCTGAAGGGCCTGTTTCCATTCTGTATCTCTAAAGTCTTTGATCTAATGTTTTGCCTGTCCATTTCCCTCTGCAGATAAAGGTTGCAACGTTACAATAGTGTTTTTAGTTTAGTTTACTTGAGAGATATAGCAGGGAAACGGGTCCTTCAGCCCATTGAGTCCGCGCCAACCAACGATCTCCGCACACTAACACTATCCTACACACAGTATAAACAATTTAGAATTTTACTGAAGCTAATTAATCTATAAACCTGTCCGTCTTTGGAGTGTGGGAGGAAAATGGAGCACCCGGAGAAAACCCACGCAGGTCACGGGGAGAACAAAAGGTATGTCCATACCTTTTGTTGAATTGGAGGCCAATTCTCTGAATGCATTCAAGAGAGAGCTAGATAGAGCTCTTAAGGATAGCAGAGTCAGGGGGTATGGGGAGAAGGCAGGAACGGGGTACTGATTGAGAATGTCAAGTCAAGTCAAATTTATTTGTCACATACACATACACGATGTGCAGTGAAATGAAAGTGGCAATGCCTGCGGGTTGTGCACAAAAAGAATTACAGTTACAGCATATAAATAAAGTTAATAAGTTACTATTAGTGTCGACAAAAATTTAGTCTCTGGGGTTATAAAAGTTAACAGTCCTGATGGCCTGTGGGAAGAAGCTCCGTCTCATCCTCTCCGTTTTCACAGCGTGACAGCGGAGGCGTTTGCCTGATCGTAGCATCTGGAACAGCAGCTCAGCCATGATCACATTGAATGGCGGTGCTGGCTCGAAGGGCCGAATGGCCTCCTCCTGCACCTATTGTCTATTGTATATTGTATCGCGGACTATTTTCCAAAGTGTCTTTTGAGTTCAAGAATGACTTTCGTAGAACCTCAAAAAGAAGCCATGACGTTTTACCTCTGCCCAGTAAGTGGTTTGGCCATTTGGGTGGAGAGAGTGAAGATTGATTCTCCTCTCTCCAGCAGTCATTGACTCACTGCTATGTTTCATAGTGGAGCTTGGGAGGTCTGGAAATGGAGCTGGGAACCATGAGGAGCTGGAAACCACTGCTATGTTTCATGTCCCTACACGCCCTCTAGTGGCTCACTCTGAATTGCAACTCTAACTGCATATTGGGTCAACAGGAACAAAGTCGATCCTAAACAACTGCCTCTTTGTAAAACAATGCTCGTTGGTAAAACATTACACTTCAATATCGGCGAGATGAAGCATAGATTGGACGATCATTTTGCTGAACACCTACGCTCAGTCTGTCTTGACCTATGTGATCTACTGGTTGCCCAACACTATAACTTCCCTGTAGTATAAGAAAATAACTGCAGATGCTGGTACAAATCGATTTATTCACAAAATGCTGGAGTAACTCAGCACGTCAGGCAGCATCAACTTCCCTTCCAATTCCCACACTGACATAGAAACATAGAAAATAGGTGCAGGAGGAGGCCATTTGGCTCTTCGAGCCAGCATCGCCATTCATGGCTGATCATCTACAATCAGTAACTCGTGCCTGCCTTCTCCCCATATCCCTTGATTCCACTTGCCCCTAGAGCTCTATCTAACTCTCTTTTAAATTCATTCAGTGAATTGGTCTCCACTGCCTTCTGTGGCAGAGAATTCCACAGATTCATAACTCTCTGGGTGAAAAAGTTTCTTCTCACCTCAGTTTTAAGTGGCCTCCTCTTTATTCTTAAGCTTTCTGTCTTGGGACTCCTCCACTGTTAGAGTGAGGCCACACGTAAATTGGACAAACAGCACCTCATACTTGGCTTGGGCAGCTTACAAACCAGCGGCATGAATATTGATTTCTCTAATTTCAAGTAACCTCTGCATTCCCCCCCCCCCCCCCCCCCTTCCCTCATCTAGTCGTTCCACTAGTTCCACTGTTCGCATTTTTGTATCCCTTCATTATCACCTCTTCCCCAGCCAGCAATGGACCGTCATGGGCTCCACCCTTCCTTGGTCACCCTGTTTTGATCTGGCCTTTTCCTACCTCCAGTCTCCTCCCTTCTACTTTCAGTCTGAAGAAGGGCCCCGACCCGAAACGTCACCCATCATTTTTCTCCAGAGATGCTACCTGACCTGCTGAGTTGCTCCAGATTTGTGTCTATCTTTGGTGTAAACCAGCATCTGCACTACCTTCCTGCACACTTCAACAACTTCTGCGTAGGTCATCAAATTCTAGTGCATTATTACAAATGTTACAGCAAAGATCCACAAGTGCCAAAAGACTAAATGGATGAAGAAATCAGTGCTGGTATACAGTGCTTACAAACGAAGTCATCGTAATGAGGGCTGTAAACTCGGAACACACCTGAGACAAGTTGGGAACAGAATCCACAAGGATATTTTCTACAGCTACTTTCATTAGAACGGAGATGAGGAAGAACTTTTTCAGTCAGAGAGTGGTGAAGGTGTGGAATTCTCTGCCTCAGAAGGCAGTGGAGGCCAGTTCGTTGGATGCTTTCAAGAGAGAGCTGGATAGAGCTCTTAAGGATAGCGGAGTGAGGGGGTATGGGGAGAAGGCAGGAACGGGGTACTGATTGAGAGTGATCAGCCATGATCGCATTGAATGGCGGTGCTGGCTCGAAGGGCTGAATGGCCTACTCTTGCACCTATTGTCTATTGTCTATTGTCTATAATGCAGAAAGCTTGCACGTGTTTTTTTGCTACACTCCTCACAACAAAATCCTGCAATCTTTCTTTGTGATGTCGGAAGAGGAGTGTTTAGTCAACTGGCAGATTAAGGAAATTCGAGGCGCATGGTACTTTGAGCTAACTTACTGACCGGAGAGCCTGAGCTGTAGGGAACGTGTGGGCAGGATAGGACAGAGCGCAGGAGGCAGAGGGGTGGAGGTGTATAAAATCATGAGGAGAATAAATAGGGTGAAGGCACAGTCTTTTACCCTGGGTAGGGGAATCATGAAGCAATGGACGTGGGTTTAAGGTGAGAGGGGCAAGATTAAATAGGAATCTGAGGGGCAACCTTTTCACTCAGAGCGTGTGGGGTATATGGAACGAGCTTTCAGAGGAGGTAGTCGAAGCAGGTACAATAACAGCATTTAAAAGACAAATACGTGGATAGGAAATGTTTAGAGGGACATGGGTCAAACAAGAGCAAATGGGACTAGTTTAGATGGGGCATCTTGGTGGGCATGAACAAGTTGGGCCTGTTTCCGTTCTATGACTCTGTACCAGCGATCAGGAGACTAGGGAAGGAACAGCTGAAGGAAACGACCTTTAGAAGTGTCCAAGCAACAGTGTGTTTGAGTGTCATATCATTTTCCTATTCTTCGCCACGTGGCAGAGCCAAACCCACCTCAACCCACAAACCCATGTGATTCCAGTGCGTAATGTTATCTCCTTGGCAGGCGAGCAAGAATTCTTGGCATGTGTGATGTGAAGCATCGGATCCAGGCCAACAGTCATCTGATTGTGGGGAACAGTGTGCCTGAGATGTACTGTAAATGGAAGGAAACTCAGAGACAGAGAGCCTCTCACCACCTTTGTTCAAAGTCAGTCGCACAGTGTCCCTAATCGCAATTCCCAATGGTTCTCGGGTTATTCTGGTTATAAATCTCTTCCCTATCAGTCATAGGGCAACACGGTGGTGCAGCAGTAGAGTTGCTTCCCTACAGCGCCAGAGACCCGGATTCAGTTCCGATTACGGGTGCTGTCTGTACGGAGTTTGCACGTTCTCCATATGAAATTGTGGGTTTTCTCTGGGTGATCTGGTTTCCTCCCATGCTTCAAAGATGTACAGATTTGTAGGTTAATTGGCTTCTGTAAAATTGTCCCTAGTGTGTAGGATGGAACTAGGGTACGGGGATCACTGGTCGGCGCGCACTCGGTGGGCCAAAGTGCCTATTTCCATGCTGCATCTCTAAACTAAATTAATCAGGGCTGTATACACACCAATACTGAATAAGGGTCTCGACCCAAAATGTCACCCATTCCTTCTCTCCAGAGATGCTGCCTGTCCTGCTGAGTTACTCCAGCATTTTGTGCCTACCCTGAATTTTATTGCTATGGCAAGAATGTCAATAAAAACCTTATTCTTTCAAGTCATAAATATCACAGCAAAGAAAGGTACCATTCATCCACTACACCTGGCTGCTTGGCTCCTACAAAACAACACTGACTATGGTCAGGAGGGTTTCATTGGTTATAAAAGCACTGGGATATCTGCAGGTGTGAAAGACTCCGTAAAATAACTAAATCCAGCTTGACTTTGTTCATTTGGGCTCTGTTTCTTCAATTCTGTATCCATTTTCTGTTTTAACCCTGAAACTGGGCGGTCAGAGGGTTGGCAGACAGAGCTGCTCCTGCGAGTGGGGTTTGATTCTGACCTCCGGTGCTGTCTGTGTGGAGTTTGCACATTCTCCCTGTGACCGAGTGGGTTTTTTCCGGGTGCTCCGGTTTCCTCCCACACTCCAAAGCCGTACAGGTTTGTAGGTTAATTTGGCTTCGATAAACCTTGTAAATTGCCCCTAGTGTGTAGGATAGTGCAAGTGTACGGGGTGATCACTGGTCAGCACGGGCTCGGTGGGCCAAAGGGCCTGTTTCCGTGCTGTATCTCTAAAGGCTAAAGTCTGGATCTAAAATCTAATCGTGCACCGGTTTCCACCCATATCCCAAAGACGCGCTGATAGGTTCACTGACTGCTGTTAAATACCCATAGCGCAGAAGGGTAACAGAAAATGGGCGTGGGGGTGTGGTAGTGTCATACAGTAAAGTCCAATGA